>NW_026778905.1:352500-605234 GCF_030144855.1 Hypanus sabinus
TATAGACTCACTTTCAAGGACTTTTCATCTCATATTTTCGATATTTATTGTTTTTTATTTCTCTTTTCTATTTGCACAGTTTGTTCTCTTTGCACACTAGTTGTTTGTCCGTCCTTTTGGGTGTGGTCTTTCATTGATTCAGTTGTGCTTCTTGAATTGACTGTGTATGCCCGCAAGAAATTCATTCTCGGGGTTGCGTATGTTGACACATATATACTTTGATAATAAATTTATTTCAGCTTTTCACTTTTGAAGTGCACTCCCTTTATGAATATATATTAATGACTGGAAATTTTGACAGGGTTTCCAAGCTGACAGATGAGGTGAACTGGGAGAAGGGGTGGTTCGAGAGGAAGACCATGGGAGAATTCAAGGAGATAAATATAGGACGGAAAGTAGCAGAGAAGGGACAGGCATAGGTTTTTACTGAGAAAGGAGAAGTGCCAAATGCAGGGAGGAAGTAAAAACAGATGCAATTCTGCCATCAGTACTAGAAAGGAGAAAGACTCTGAGAGAATGTGCTTAGTTCATCACAGGGGGCAAGGCAGGGTGAAGAAGTGATTCGGGAAGTGTTTTGAATAGTGGCAGAAGCTGGAGATCACTTTAACCAGAGGCTGGTGAATCTGTGGAATTCATTACCCCAGATGGCTGTCTCAGGAAACATTTAAAGCAGAGGTTGATAGGTTCTTGATTGGTCAGAGTGTCAACGGTTACGGGAAGCAAACAGGAGAATGGGGTTGAGAGAGATAATAAATGAGCCCAGAATGGAATGGCTGAGCAGACTCAATGAGCCGAATGGTCTATTTCTGCTTCTCTGTCTTCTGGACTTAAGGTCACAATGAAACATTCTGAAAGCCTAGTACAGGGGTTCCAAACCTTTTTATGCCATTGATCTCTACCATTACCAAGGGTCCACAGACCACAGGTTAGGGACCCTAGGTCGAATATTTAGTCTGGTCATCATATTTTGGGAAAAGGTCAGTCTGTCTACTAGAGATAAATTAAAATAATTCCAGATTGTGGGAGCTCAGTTCTGTGGGTTGAGTGGAGATCGATTCTGAGGGTCTCTCGTGATGAGGGTGGAGAAGGGAAAGAAGTGCAAAGAACAAGACACAAGGATCAACTACCCTCAGTGAATAACTGCACACCCTCCAGCACACTCATACATCAAACCACTGGTTACACGTCAGCAGGGACAAGCAATAATTTTAACCTTCACAGCTTTGGGTTCAGTTTCATCATGAACTTCCTCCTCTACTCGTATCATAGAAAGCATGTTGACCGGTTGCATCATGGCTTGGTACAGTAACCGCTCTGTCTGTGACCACAAGAAACTTCACATCACAGAAACAAGCCTCCCCTCCATGGCCTCTGCCTACACTTCCTGCTGCCTGAGTAAAGCAGCCAGCATTGTCAAAAACCCCACACACCCCGGACACTCTCACCGCTCCCCACCCCATCAAGTCTAGTGTATTGTCATTTAATCATAAGCGTTCGCCACGGACTAGAAAAGATGAGATGGCCTGTTTCCGTGCTGTAATTGTAATATGGTTATATACATGTTTATCATCAAACAATACGATGTTTCTCTGGACCAAGGTGTAAAGCATAGTAGCACACATAACATCATGCACAATAACTTAAATGATAAAATCTACAGATGAATTAAGAATAAATAAAGAAAGTAAATTTTATAAATTAAATATTATAAGGCACAAACAGATTTGTTGGTGACGCTTTGAATGTGATACGGCAGGGAGTTCAGAAGCCTCTCTGTACTCCAACTCATCATCGCTGTTGATGAGGCCAACCAATGTTGTGTCATCTGCAAACTGTTTGATCAGGAGTGTGAATTCCAGTGGACTGGGCACACAACCCAGGAGAGTACCCGTCCTCAGTGTAATGGGGCTAGAGACATTGCTGTTTACAGAGACTGACTGTGGTCTTTCTGTTAAGAAGTCCAGGATCCAGTTACAGAGGAAGGTGTTAAGACCTGGTTAAAATAGTTCCCCCACTATTTCCTGAGGTATGACGGTGTTAAATGCCAAACTCTTGTTTACAACAACAGACTGACATATGAGACCCCATTATCCAATTGGGGCAGCACAGAGTGGAGGGCAGAGGTCACTGATCGACAGTGGATCAATTGAACTGATAAGCAAACTGGAAAGGGTCCAATGTGGCCGGAAACAAGGCTTGAATGCGTTTCATGACCAGCACTCAAAGCATTTCATAATGGTTGATGTTAATGGCACCAGACAATAGTCATTTTGACAGGTTACCGTCGGTTTCTTCAGAACTGGAATGAAGGTTGCCATCTTGTAAACGGAGGGGACAATGAGCCCTTCCAGAGAGATGTTGAATATATCCATCAGCACCTCAGTTATCTGGCTGCGCAGTCTTTTGGAACCTGACCTGGTCTATTATTGGGCCCGGCAGCTTTGTGTGAGTTGACTTGGCCAGGGTCTTCCTCACCTCAGCTTCAGCCAGACAGAGATATTCAGCCTGTCGAGGATTGGGGCATCCTAGTCTCGGACCCGGAGGGTAGACTCCTCTCTAATATCTGCAAATCTTTTCTTAGATGAGTAGCACAAACTGTTCACAATACTCAAGGTGAGGCCTCACCAGTGCCGTATAAAGCCTGAGCATCACATCCCTGCTCTTATGTTGCAGACCTCTTGAAATGAAAAGTAACATTGCATTCGCTTTCCTCACAACTAACTCTACCTGCAAGTTAACCTCTGCACAGTCTCCCAAGCACTTTGCATCTCAGATTTTTGATTTTCTCCAAATTTAGAAAATAGTTGGTACATTTATTTCTAAAATCAAAGTGCATGAAAATGCATTTTCCTACATTATATTTCATTTGACACTTTCTTGCCCATTCTTCTAATCTGTCTAAGTCATTCTGCCACCTCTCTACTCTCTCAAAACTACCTGCTCCTCCACCTGTCTTCATATCATCTGCTAACTTTGGAAGAAAGCTATCAATTCCATCATCCAAATCATTGAGATATAAAGGGAAAAGAATCAGTCCCAACACAGACCCCTCTGGAACATCACTGGAACCAGCCAACCAGACACGGCTCCCTGTAGTCCCACTCTTTGCCCCCTGCCAATCAGCCACTGCTTTATCCATGCTACAAACTTTTCTATAAAACCATGGGTTTGTAGCTTGTTAAACACCTTCATGTGTGGCACTTTGTTAAAGGCCTTCTGAAAATCCAAGTACTCAACATCATCTGATTCTGCTTTGTCCATCCTGATTGCTAATTCTGCATTCTGTTATTGCTTTACCTTGTTCTAACTTAATGCACTATGTAATAAACTGATCTGTAGAAACAGTATGCAACACAAGTTTTACAGTGTGTTGGTATATGAGACAATAATACACTGATTTCAGTATCAATGTTCGTTTTTAAATAGTTGTGGATAAAGAGTGCATGTCCACTGGTTCAGATCTGGAACTGAAGCAGGGTTGACTTGGAGGGCATTAGGCAGGATCTAGCTGGGGTCGACTGGAATGTGGAGGGCTTTTATAAGGGCCATAACAAGAGTCAGAGGCAGCATGTTCCTCTTAGGGTGAAGGGTAAACATCAAATTCAAATCTGAATTAGGATTGTTATCACTGACGTATGTCATCAGATGTGCTGTTTTGTGGAAAAAGTTAAGTGTAATACATAAAGCAGAAATATAGTAAAAATGAACAAATATGGTGAGATATTCATGGATTCATGGACTATTCAGAAAGCTGATGGTAAAAGAGAAGAGGCTCTGACTAAAACGTTGAATGTGGGTCTATTCAGTCTCCTGTACCTCCTCCTGGAAGGCAGCAATGAGAAGAGGGCATGTACGGAATACTAAGGTGCCTTCATGATGGATGCTACCCTCTTGGGGCATCACCTTTTGAAGATGCCCTCGATAGTGGGAATGGTTGTGTCTGTGATGAGGCTGTCTGAGTCTAGAACCCTCTGCAGCTTTTTACAACTTTGTGCATACCAGACGTGATGCAACCAGTCAGAATGTTCTCCACGGTACATCTGTAGAAACTTGCTCGAGTGGTTGGTGACACTCCAACTCTCCTCAAACTCCTATTGAAGTATTTCTGTTCATCAACATCTCAGAGCTCTGTGTGAGGGAGCTGAGAAGAAAGTGAAAACTCCAGTTATCCTCTGCTTTCACAACTCTTCCCATTGATTGTCGTGAGGCAAAAATCTTCCCACTCTCTAAGGAGGGAGAGATAAAACAGGGAACTATAGGGCTCTCCGCACAATGTGATGGACAATTCCGTGACCTTTGCTGTCAGAAATATTTAATCATTTCCTGCCTCCTTGCGATTTGAAAATGTTGTCATTGAAGCAAATTGCTATCATGTAGTTCTCTGTGGATTAATGTGGCTCCCTGAGGTGGGTGGCTCTCTAACACGGGATATCAGACACCAAGGAAGATCTAAGCTACTCATACAAAATGCTGTGGGAACTCAGCAGGTCAGACAGCATCAATGGAAATTAATAAACATTTCAGACAAGACCCTTCATCTGGACTGAAAAGGAAGGAGTCAGACACTGGATGAAGGGTTTACAATCTGTCAGATGATAGGCAAGTCCAAGTGAGGGGGTAGATAGGTGAGTGGGGAAGGGTCGATGAAGTAAGAAGCTGGGACATGATAGGTGGAAGAGGTGAAGGGTAGAAGAGGAATCCAATAGGAGAAGAAAGTGGGTCACGGAAGAAAGGAAAGGCAGTGGGGAACCAGAGTGTGGTGATGGACAGGTCATGTGGGCGGGGGAGGGGATGGATGAGAAGGGCTTCCAGAATGGGTAATAAGGAATAAAACTAAAAAGGGAGATGGGAGGAAGTGGGGAGAGAAAGGGGAATAGTTACTAGAAGTTAGAGAAGAGCAATATGGTATCACAGTGGTCAGCACAGCATATTATAGCAACAGCAACTGAGGTTGAGTTCCTGCTGCTGTCTGTAAGGAGTGTGTACGTCCACTCTGTGACTTCATGGGTTTCCTCTGAGTTTCCTCCCACAAAGACGTTCAGGTGAGGGTGAGTAAGTTGTGGGCATGTGACACTCATGGTCTGCCCCCAGCATGATGCTTGCACTGTGTTGGTCATTAACTCAACTTACTGTAAACATTTCATGGAATATTTCGATGTTTCAATGTACATATGACAAATACTCTTCACTTTTAGATGAAGTGTTTCTCCTCCAACCTGCGTTTGGCATCGAGCAGACATGTCGGTGTGGAATGGGAAGTTTGGAAAGAAGGATACAAAGAAAGCAATCATTTCATTACTTTCCACCACCTTGGGTATCCACCCAAAACCAGACAGCCAATGACGAATGCTCGATGTGTGGTCACTGGGAACCACAGAAGCCAATGTGCACACACCTCAGTCACCACATGAACGGCAGCAGTTCATGGTAGTGGGGCAACTCTACCTTCCTGTTAGGTCAGAACCCACATACTGAATAAGAAGAGAACACATTGGCATTTGTGGACCCAATTGATTTCAGTGGCCTCTATTTCCCTGTGCTCTGATTGGTCAGAAATACACTCGGGGAACCTCCTGTATGAAATACCGTGACCACTGAGTGTATGTCCATTGTCTCCTGCTGCTGTAGCCCATACACACAAGATTTTACGTGTTGTACGTTCAGAGATGCTCTTCCCCAAGCCACAGTTGTAATCTGCTGCTTCCTGTCAGTTTGAACCGGTCTAACCATTCTCCTCTGACTTCTCTCATTAACGAGACATTTTACCCACAGAACGGCCACTCACTGGATTTTTTGTTTTGGTTTTCACACCTTCTCTGTAAACTCGAGAGACTGTTGTATCTGAATATCCCAAGAAAAGAGCAATTTCTGGGATATCAAACCACCTCACTGAAATCACATTTCTTCCTCATTCTGATGTTTGGTCTGAACAACAACGGAATCTGCATGTTTTATGCATTAAGTTCCTGCACATGTGTGCTTGATAAGAAATATTCATTAATGAGCAGTGTACAGGTGTATTTAATAAAGTTTTCACTGAGTGTTGTTTACAACTACAGAGCTGCGATCTCACGGACTGTATTCTTTACTGTGATCTCAGAGACTGTATTCTTTACTGTAATCTCACAGACTGTATTCTTTACTCTGACCTCACAGACTGTATTCTATACTGCTGTTACGGATCCAGGCAACAATAAATATATGAGCTAGGCAAGGGTTTTTATAACTAATAACACGTTTATTAAACACTGAAAACAAACCCCCAAAAAGTAAACAAATCACTAACGTAACTGGAAATCAGCTGCTGTGCGGCAGCTTAAACAGTTCTTAAAGCGATGTTGCAAAAACAGTTCTTTAGAGCAGTATTGCCAAAAGTTCAAAATGCTTACAGTCCATTTAAGGGAGAAACTTTTTAAGGTGATTTAAATTCTCTTTCATGTCATGTTGCTTCGGTTCCCAAATTGAACTTTTTCCCACGAAGAATTTACGAAATGAAACGGCTTAAAAGCATGGACCTTTCCTTTACAGCACTGTCCTCAATCCTTTCTGCTATTTCGCAGGGATTAACACGATAACAGTCAACGAATTCCTTCCAAATAAGGAACAAACAAGGTCGAACCCGTTTCACCATCGAAATCGAATCTCCTCAATCTTCTATCTCCCGAACTCCGATCTTCACTCTCCACTGATTCTCAACTAGCAGTATTGTAAAGAAACTGCTGGAAATGACCTTTTAAACTTTAGGCATTAGATAAAACTTCATCTTTCAACTAAACTGCGTCATAACATTAAATCACGCAGTGGCATGAAGTCAACATGACAAATCCAGCCACGAACTGCCCCTCCTCACAGGGAGTGGTGCTCCTTTTATACCCTGTTAAAAAAACCTGTCACATGACCTCTACTGGCGGGAAAATGACTTCACTCCAACATCACAAGACCATTACCTCAAGTCCAGTATAGCTTCAACCCCAGTCACGTGACAAGGGTACCACTGTCACGTGTCACGAGTACGTACCACCTCCCTCCAAAAAAAAACATTTTTGGTCTGACAAGAACAAAAATTTCAAAAATTATTTACAAGAAAAACAAATATATAAATTTTATAACATACACAATATACAATACCATCATATAACATCTTACAACTCACAATACAGTAGGAGTGTTCCAATTTAAAAAAAGAATTCCATAAAAATAATTACATTTTACATTCAACATCGAGATAGACAATCAGAAACCACATTATCTTTACGTTTAATATGAGTTATCACAATATTGTACTCTTGTAACATCACACTCCAATTTAATAATCTTCTGTTTTTGTTTTTCATCCTACTCAGAAAAACTAACGGATTATGATCAGTGTAAACAATAAGTGTTTTTTGAGCTGTACCAACATATACCTCAAAATATTCCAAAGCTAAAACAAGAGATAACAATTCCTTCTCTATTGTCGAATAGTTTCTTTGATGCTTATTAAATTTCTTAGAAAAGTAAGCTACTGGATGATCAACCTCATCACCCTCACTCCTTTGCATCAATACTGCTCCTGCAGCCTCATCACTAGCATCTACAGCTAATGAAAAAGGTTATTCAAAGGCAGGTGCCTTAAGCACAGGTTGTTGACATATCATTGTTTTCAATTTTTCAAATGCTTCTTGACAAGGCACTGTCCACACAAACTTCACATTCTTCTGCAAAAGGTTAGTTAATGGAAGGTCAACATTAGCAAAATTCTTACAAAATTTTCGATAGTATCCTACCATTCCCAAGAATCTTCTGAGAGTTTTTTTTTCCCCGTTGGAGTGGGAATCTCTAAAATTGCCTGAACTTTTGTCTGAACAGGAGCTACCTTACCTTGACCCACAACATAACTAATGTAAGTCACAGTGGCATGTCCAATTTCACTCTTAGCTAAATTAATAGTTAAGTCAGCTTTTGAAAGCCTTTCAAACAATTTCACCATCGCAATAATGTGTGCCTCCCAAGTATCATTTCCTGTCACTAAATCATCAATATAAGCATCAGTATCTTTCAATCCCTGAATCACAGAATTAATCATCCTCTGGAAAGTACCTGGGGCATTCTTCATCCCAAATGGAAGAACATTATATTCATATAGCCCAGATGGAGTTACAAATGCAGAAATCTCTCTACCTCTGTCCGTTAATGGAACACACCAATACCCTTTCAATAAATCAACCTTTGTAAGGAAATTTGCTTTTCCAACTTTATCTACACAATCATCTACTCTAGGAATTGCATATGCATCTGTTTTCGTTGCAGCATTCACCTTCCTATAATCCATACAAAACCTAATACTACCATCTGGTTTTGGCACCATAACACATGGTGAACTCCAATTCGAGTTAGAATGTCTAATGATATTATTATCTAACATACATTCAATTTCCTTCTCAGCAAGTTCACATTTTTCTATATTCATCCTATATGGGTGTTGTTTGATAGGTTTGGCATCTCCAACATCTATATCATATGAAGCTATAGTAGTCCTTCTCGGAATATCTGGAAACAAATCCTTATATTTAAAAATTAATTCCTTTATCTGTTGTTTCTGCTCTAGCTGTAAATGTGCTAATTTCTCATCAATATTTTCCAAAATGGTTGAATTTGGTAACCCAACAGAAACCATGTTGGATTTAGAATGAAATTCAGATGAATCATCTATCATGTTCCTAGTTAAATCAAACTCATTCTCACTAACCACAACAGTCACAGTATCAGATTGTTTCCCAAAATATGGTTTTATGATATTTATATGGCAAAGTTGTGTTGACCTTCGACGACCTGGAGTTTTTATCACGTAATCCACATCACTGATTTTAGACACAATTTCATAAGGACCATGAAATCTAGCTTGTAAAGGATTCGTTTGCACTGGGAAAAGAACCAACACCTTATCTCCATGCTTAAACATCCTCATCCTAGCTGCTTTATCATACCAAGTTTTCATTTTCTCCTGAGCCAATTTTAAATTTCCCTTGGCTAAGCTACAAGCTTTATGTAACCTGTCCTTAAATTTCAAAACATAGTCCAACAAATTAGTGTGTATTTCCTTACTAACCCACTGTTCTTTTAATAAAGCTAAAGGTCCTCTAACTCTATGCCCAAATACAAGTTCAAATGGACTGAACCCTAAAGATTCTTGTACCGATTCCCTTACTGCAAATAAAAGTAAGTTTATACCCTCATCCCAGTCACTTTCATTTTCCACACAATATGTCCTAATCAAATTCTTGAGGGTAGAATGAAACCTCTCCAAGGCACCTTGCGACTCTGGATGGTATGCAGACAAAGTGATTTGCTTAGCTCCCAATTTATAAACTATCTGTTGAAACAATCCAGACATAAAATTACTGCCTTGATCAGTTTGTATCTCCTTAGGTAATCCAAAATAAGTAAAGAATTTTATAAGAGCCTTTGTCACAGTTTTAGCTTTTATATTCCTAAGTGGTACTGCCTCTGGAAACCTGGACCAAGTACACATGATAGTCAACAAATACTGATAACCAGTTTTTGTCTTTGGTAATGCACCAACACAATCTACAATAACTTTAGAAAACGGTTCACCAAATGCTGGGATAGGTTGTAATGGAGCTACTAGTGTAACGTGATTTGGTTTACCCACAATTTGACAAGTATGGCATGTTTTACAAAACATCGCCACATCTTTTCTTAGACCAGGCCAGTAAAAATGTGTTAAAATCTTGGCCATAGTTTTCCTTACCCCTTGATGTCCACCTAAAGGCACACTATGAGCTAAGGTCAAAATCTCATTTCGATAAACTTTCGGGACAACTACCTGGTAAACAACATTCCATTCCTCACTTGCAGGAATTGTAGGCGATCTCCACTTCCTCATCAGCACTCCTTTTTCCAAGTAATATCCTACTGGCACCTTCTCAATTTCACTATCTAGTAAAGCTTGTTCTCTTAATTTTATAATCTCAGGGTCTCTATTCTGCTCTGCTATCATCTCCTTCCGAGACAGAGATAAATCTTCATAGTCAGACTTACTCCAAGAATCTTGTTCAAACAATGAAGGTACGAAAGTCTCTGACACATCCTCAAAACTCGAATCCTGAGTTGAACAGTCATGATTAACAACCTCATTCTGCGCATCAATCTTTTTAGCCATAGCTCTAGTCACAACACAGGAAGAATCTGTATTAGAATTCATCTCTGGTTCCTCTGACTCCATTGTCAAATGCACTTCAGGGAAAACTTGTCCACCTGCCAAGTCATTATCTAACAATAAATAAATATCCTTCACAGGTAAGTAATGCTGTAATCCTACTTTAACAAATCCTGTAACTAACCCTGACTTCAAATTTACTTTATGTAAATGTACAGGCATAAAATCACTCCCAACACCTCTTATATAATTTACCTCACCAGTATCAGACTCTTCATTAAACTTCAACACACTGTCTAACATCAGTGATTGAGAACTCTAGTATCCCTAAGTATTTTTATTGGCACCAGAGTAGATCCTTCTTTCAAGGATACAAACCCTTCAGTTATAAAATGATCATATCCCTTTCTAACTTGTTCAGACTCTAACAAAACCTCATTTGTGTTTATTGAACCCTGTAATTTTACAGGTGCATCAGTATGTTGCACACAAGCATCTGGAACTGCTTCCTTCTCTTTCTTTTTCAATCTGAAACAGTTAGCTATTACATGGCCAGGCTTCTTACAATAGTTACAAATAAGACCAAACTGTCTTTCCTTCACAGGTTTTCCTTCCTCCTTACCTTTCTCATTAACTTCTGATTTAATTTCTGATTTACCTTGAGTCTCCGTTTTATTTCTCCTCTTAAAAATTCTGCCCTGAGGAAATTTATTTTTATGGATTAAAACATACTCATCAGCTAATCAAGCACAGTCCTGCAAATTATCAGTATCCCTCTCATTTAAGTAGGTCCTTACTTCAACAGGAATGCTTCTTTTAAATTCCTCCATTAAAATCAGCTCTTTCGATGTATCATAGTCATTTACATTTTTAGAAGAAACCCATCTCTCAAAACACACAGCTTTATCATAGGCAAATGCACATAAGTTTTTTCCACAGACTTCTTCAAACTTCTGAATCTTTCTCTATACGCCTCTGGGACCAATTCGTATGCCTTTAAAATATGCATTTTCACAATATCTTTATCAAGTGCTTGCGCAGCAGTTAAAGCTGTGTAAACTTGTTGTGCTTTGCCTTTAAGTACATTCTGTAACAACACTGACCATTCATCTTTCGGCCACTCTGACATCCGAGCAGTTTCAAAATGTTGGAAATATCTTTCCATTTCTGTTTCACTAAATGGTGGGACCAATTTAATTTCTTGACTAGCAACAAACGGCTTTTTAGAACCAGAAGACTGATTCCCAGACCTTAATTCCGTCATTGCATATTCAAATTCCCTCTGTTTACTTTCAGCTTCTAACCTACAATGCTCCAATTCTGCTTCACTTTGTTCCAACTTCATTTGTTCGATTTGTAACTGCATCTCCAGATTACTTATTGGAAACGACTCTAAAATCGATTAATCAAAATCACCCGAATCCACATAGGGTGACGCCATTTTTCACTGAATTACAGCCTTTGATGTAGTCATCAAAATACCTTTAAGTTGCAATCTACTAGCTATCTCAGACACCTCAGTTTTCTTCGCCCTCGCTAACAACCACGCCTGGCGAAACCAGAAACTCATTAATATTCATTGTTGCTAAATACCACTCACAAGCCAATCAAACAAACGAATCGAGTATTCCCCTTTTCCAAAACACCGATCCAAAAGTTAGCAAGCATTTAAACTCAAACGATCCAATCCCGGACGAGCCCCCGTATTTAAGTTACGGATCGAGGCAACAATAAATATATGAGCTAGGCAAGGGTTTTTATAACTAATAACACGTTTATTAAACACTGAAAACAAACCCCCCAAAAGTAAACTAATCACTAACGTAACCGGAAATCAGCTGCTATGCGGCAGCTTAAACAGTTCTTAAAGCAATGAAGCTTAAGTAGTTCTTAAAGCGATGTTGCAAAAACAATTCTTTAGAGTAGTATTGCCAAAAGTTCAAAATGCTCACAGTCCATTTAAGGGAGAGACTGTTTAAGGTGATTTAAATTCTCTTTCACATCGTGTTGCTTCGGTTCCCAAATCGAACTTTTTCCCACGAAGAATTTACGAAATGAAACGGCTTAAAATCACTGACCTTTCCTTTACAGCACTGTCCTCAATCCTTTCTGCTATTTCGCAGGGATTAACACGAGAACAGTCAACGAATTGCTTCCGAATAAGGAACAAACAAACGATTTCACCGTCGAAATCGATTCTCCTCGATCTTCTATCTCCCGAACTCCGATCTTCACTCTCCACTGATTCTCAACTAGCAGTATTGTAAAGAAACTTCTGGCAATGACCTTTTAAACCTTAGGCATTAGATAAAACTTCATCTTTCAACTAAACTGCGTCATAACAATAAATCACGCAGTGGCATGAAGTCAACATGGCAAATCCAGCCACGAACTGCCCCTCCTCACAGGGAGGGGTCCTCCTTTTATACCCTGTTTAAAAAAACCTGTCACATGACCTCTACTGGCGGGAAAATGACTTCACTCCAACATCACAAGACCATTACCTCGTCCAGTATAGCTTCAACCCCAGTCACGTGACAAGGGTACCACTGTCACGTGTCACTAGTACGTAACACTGCGATCTCACAGACTGTAATCATTACTGTGATCTCACAGCTTGTATTCTTTACTGTGATCTCACAGACTCTGTTCTTTACTGTGATCTCACAGACTGTATTCTTTACTGTGATCTCACAGACTGTATTCTTTACTGTGATCTCACAGACTGTATTCTTTACTGTGATCTCACAGACTCTGTTCTTTACTGTGATCTCACAGACTGTATTCTTTACTGCAATCTCACAGACTATATTCTTTACTCTGTGGTTTCATAGTAGAGGAATTCTAATAGCTGGAAACACTGTTTCAGCTTTGGGGAAAGTAAGAAAATTAGTAAGTCCCAGTCAACCCAAACAAAATTTCTCGATGCACCGGAGAAACCATTCTAATGGATGCACCATGGCTTGGAATGGCCACGGTTTGGCCGTGGACATAAGCTCAGCACATCCCCAAAACTAGTTTTCCCTCCATAGACTCTGCCTATACTTCCCACTGTCTCAGTAAAACACCCAGCATACTCAAGGATCCACTCTCCACGGACATTATCTCTTATACCCCCTTCCATTGGGGAGGAGAGATGAAAGCCTTAAACACGTAGCGTTTCACTAGGTTCAAGGACAGATTCTATCTCATGTTTATAACACGACAGAATTGTTCCCCAGTACAACAGGTTGGACTCTTGACCTCACAATCGACAGGAGCTCATTATGATGTTGCACTTTATCGTTCACCTGCACTGCACTTTCTCAGTAACTGTGACACTTTATTCTGAATTGCTATTGTTGTGCCTTGTTCTCCCTCAATGCACTGTGTAATAATTTAATCTTTTTGAACAGTACGCAAGACAAGCTTTTCCCTGTATCTCGGCACATGTGACAATAGTAAGCCAATACCAATACACGAGGATCCCATTCTATTCTCCCACGTTCCCAACGACTACCCCCACCCTCAGATTTTACCGCTCACACACACTCTGTCCAATCCCAATTGCAACTCCACAGTGAACCGAGCAGTCCCTTCGTAAACAGAGCAAGACCAGACAATATTCAGATACCAGAGACGGCAGACGCTGCGATATGGAGCACTCGCCATCTGCTGGAGAATTTAGCGAGTCCAGCAACATGTGTGGTTGGGAAGGAATGGTCAACGTCTCACGTCCAGACCCTGTATCAGAACTCAGAGTGGTCGGAGAGAGAGTACTCAGGGTGAATGGGGTGGTCGGGTCCAGAGGTGGTTAAGAAGATTGTGTTTATTTGTCAAATGTACATTGAAACATGCAGTGAAATGCGTCATTCCCGTCAACGAGTAACACCGCCCGAGGATGCACCGGGGCAGCCCGCAAGAGTCGCCATGCTTCTCGCGTCAGCATAAAATGCCCACAACTTACAAATCCGAACTCGTGAGTCACTGGAATGTTGGAGCAAAACTGGAGCACACGGAGGAAACCCACACGGTTACAGGGAAAACATAAAAATTACTTTCCACAGCAGAAATTGCACGCCCCCCCCCCATAAGTGATTGAGGGAGGTGGTGAGAGAGTGCTTTGATGATAGTGGAAGTGGCAGGTAGATTATCTGCAAAAGAAACGCTCCGAATTTCACGTCTGAATTCCACCTGACTCATCAACAACTCCAATTGAATGAATAATTAGATTTCCCATTTTGAGGTAAGCCCACTCCCCTTCCGATCCAACTCCAGTCTGTCTATTTCTGCTCTCTTCCCTCTCCACCAAGCAGTCAGCCCAGTCAGAACCTCCACTGTATGTCTCCAAGACTCATGGATACCTACCTTAGCCAACTCAGGAGTAGATTAACGAAGACTTGGAGGCAATTCGATGCGGTAGAACAAAGTCAATGTGAGCGGAGGTGCGGCAGAGTGGAAGTGGCGGGACCCGGGCCCGAACCCGAGCGTGTATCAAAGCAGCAGGATCCGTGTCCGACAGCGAGGAACAACCCAAAGTTTGTCAATTTAAGTGCCGGGACAGACTGAAAGGTGAGGGTGTCAGGGCGGGAGACAAGGTTCATCTCGCTGCTCCATGACGTATCTCAAGATTGTATATATTCTACATACTCCGATAATAAATGTACTTTGAACTTTGAACTATGGGAGCTAAATGCTGATGTGTGATATCGAGAAACTAACCAGTCGAGTTCTGGGAACTGCCCAACACCCGTGGTTTCACACATTTCCACCGTCAGCAAGACTGAACCAACACTGTTGAGTTGTCACTGACTATTCTTATGGAGCCAGTGATGTCTCTGTGAAGCTGTTCACCAATCAGCCGGGCTCTCGCCCCACCGTCCCACACGTTCCATCCCCGAATGATCCAATTCCCACCGGTTAATCTTGTTAAAGCTGCTTCCACTACCCTGATGAGAGACTGAGTTACAGAGAGAGGTTGAACTGGTTGGGACATTCTTCATCGGAGTGTATCATACAGGGTGATCATATTGAGGTGTATAAAATCATAACGGACAGAGACAGGGTAAAAGTTCACAATCTTTTTCCCAAAGTTGGGAAATCAAGACTACAGAGGCACAGGTTTAAAGTGATGGAGGAGAGATTTAATGGAGACTCGAGGAGCAATTTCTTCTCCCAGGAAGTGAACGATATATAAGGCAATAAAACCATGACACAGAAGTAGAATAAGGCCATTCAGTCCATCGATTTGTTTGTTGGTGATAGTCTCTCTTCATTTGAACATGTCTACCATGAACTCACTTTTCTTGATATTTACAGATTAGAGATTTTTTGAATTCTCAGGTATATACATTTCCTCAAAGTCCAGATAAAAAATTACGTGATATAATCTATAATATGAAACCATTCCATAATGCATTTCTATCTAATATTTATGGTATGATTTTGGGAATGAGAAATATTCCTTTAGATATAATTAATAATCTTTGGGAACAAGGTTTATAGATTTCAATTTCTGAGGAACACTTGGAATGAAATTATAAAGTTGGTTAATCCCTCATCGTATGTGCCAGTCATTCCCTTCTACAATTTAAAGTGGTTCATAGAGCCCATACGTCTAAAGATAAACAGCCTCGTTTTTATTCGTATATATCTCCCGATTGTGATTGATGTAATAATGGAGAAACGTCATTAATCCTTTTTTTTTGGACTTGTCTGAGTTTTGAAAAATATTGGAAGGAAGTACTTCAATCCTTTTCGGTGCTTTTTGAAGTAAATATTAAACCTAATCCTATGATTGCCTCATTTGGTATTGTTGGAGGAAATGATATTATTTTGGAGACACACGATTTGGGTATTTTGGCCTTTATTTCTCTTATGGCCAGGAGGGCAATGTTGCTTAAGTGGAAGGATGCCACTCCACCTACTCATACTCATTGATTACACGATGTCATGTCTTGCTTAAATTTAGAGAAGATTCGCTGTTCAATTTCTGAACTTAGACAAGTTTTTAACATTTTGGGGACTTTTTTTGAATTACTTTCAAAATCTTTGATTTGCTATTAAGCACAGATGTTGGCTAGTAATATGTTTTACTATATGTTTAGGATTTTTTCCTTTTCTTTTTTTTTAACCAGACAGCTGTTTTTTTTTTTGTTTATTTGTTTGTTTCTGGTAGTAGGTTTAGATTTTTTGGATAAAATATTATTTCTTTTCAATTTTATGTTTAAATTTAATCTATATGGATTTAGGGTAATTACACCTCATCTGTGATTTCAATATATTGTAATCAACATATGTTACATATCATATTTCTTACTGTACCCTGCATTCTTTTATGTGAAAAGTTAATAAAAATATTGAAAAAGAAAGAAACATACGGTGAAATGCGTCACTTGCGTCAACGAGCAACACCGGCCGAGGATGTGCTGGGGCAGCCCGCAAGAGTCCCCAAGCTTCTCGCGCCAGCATCGCATCCCACAAGTTACAAACCCGAACTCGTGAGTCTTTCGAATGTTGCAGCAAAACTGGAGCACACGGAGGAAGCCCACACGGTTACGGGGAGAACGTGAAAATTACTTTCCGCGGAGGAAATTGAATAGGTGATTGGGAGGGAGATGGAGAGAGAGTGGTTTGATGATGGGAATTGAGATTGGTAGCGGAAGTGACAGGTAGATTCTGTACAAATCAAACGCTAAGAATTTCACGTCTGAATCTGCCTGTCATCTGCAACTCCAATTGAATGAATAATTAAATTTTCCATTTTCAGATAAACCCATTCCCCTTCCGATCCAAGCCCAGTCTGTCTATTTTTGCTCTCTTCCCTCTCCACCAGGTCTGACCAGCCTGGTCAGAACCTTCACTGTACGTCTCCAGTCCTCATACCTTAGGACCTTACCCAACCTCAGGAGCAGATTAACGAGGACATCCTCCTTCTTTCCCACTCCCCTCGTTATTGGATGAACAAAGATAATGAGGGTGGGGTTAAAATGCGACCAGAAAGCGCAAAAGAGAGCCCGCAGATATTTGACTAGCCCGCACAGTCCCTGTTTATAAAGTACACAGTCTCTTCCAGCCCGCGGAATCAACGGGTGGCCGGGAGATCCGTGTAGAAACTGATGAACGTTGCAGGGCACAGCTCTATCCAGCACCCTGCACCCCAGGTCCCTGATGCACACGGGAAGGAGACACTCGTAAACTGACTTCCACTGGGATCCTGGCCACTCACCACATCCGACTCCCAGGTGGAAAAACTGACCGCGCTGCGTGTCAGGCCGCGGCATTTTATTTTTGTTTTATAGAAATGTGTTTATTAGAAATTACACTCTACAGTACGACAACAAGCACAACAATTAACAACATCTAACATTGATTAACTTAAACACACATTCTACAAATTACACACTACATTACTACAATGAATACGGTAACTAACAAACATTACCACTGACTAAATTAAACTAAAATATTCCCATTCTGATCTCAAGTCAATTCAAGTCATCTTTTATTGTCATTTCGTCCATAACTGCTGGTACAGTGCATAGTAAAAATGAGACAATGTTTTTCAATAGACAATAGGTGCAGAAGTAGACCATTCGGCCCTTCGAGCCTGAACCGCCATTCTGAGATCATGGCTGATCATCTACTATCAATACCCGGTTCCTGCCTTGTCCCCATATCCCTTGTTTCCCCTATCCATAAGATGCCTATCTAGCTCCTTCTTGAAAGCATCCAGAGAATTGGCCTCCACTGCCTTCTGAGGCAGTGCATTCCACAACTCCACAACTCTCTGGGAGAAGAAGTTTTTCCTTAACCCCGTCCTAAATGACCTACCTATTATTCTTAAACCATGCCCTCTGGTACTGGACTGTCCCAGCATCTGGAACATATTTCCTGCCTCTATCTTGTCCAATCCCTTAATAATCTTGTATGTTGCAATCAGATCCCCTCTCAATCCAGCGCGTACAAGCCCAGTCTCTCTAACCTCTCTTCGTAAGACAGTCCGGACATCCCAGGAAATAACCTTGTGAATCTACGCTGCACTTCCTCTACAGCCAGGATGTCCTTCCTTAACCCTGGAGACCAAAACTGTACACAATACTCCAGGTGTGGTCTCACCAGGGCCCTGTACAAATGCAAGAGGATTTCCTTGCTCTTGTCCTCAATTCCCTTTGTAATAAAGGCCAACATTCCATTAGGCTTCTTCACTGCCTGCTGCACTTGCTCATTCACCTTCGGTGACTGATGAACAAGGACTCCTAGATCTCTTTGTATTTCTCCCTTACCTAACTACACCATTAGTTAGACCTGCCTTCCTGTTCTTGCTCCCAAAGTAGATAACGTCACAGTTAGTCACATTAAACGTCATCTGCCAAGTATCTGCCCACTCATCCAGCCTATCCAAGTCTCCCTGAATTCTCCTAACATCCTCATCACATGTCACACTGCCACCCAGCTTAGTATCATCAGCAAATTTGCTGATGTTATTCTCAATGCCTTCATCTAAATCGCTGATGTAAATCATAGACAGCTGTGGTCCCAATACCGAGCCCTGTGGCACCCCACTAGTCACCACCTGCCATTCCGCAAAACACCCATTCACCGCTACACTTTGCTTTGTATCTGCCAACCAGTTTTCTATCCATGTCAATATCTTCCCCCCAATGCCATGAGCTCTGATTTTACCCACCAATCTCCTATTTGGGACCTTATCAAATGCCTTCTGAAAATTGAGTTACACTACATCCACTGGATCTCCCTTATCTAACTTCCTGGTTACATCCTCAAAAATCTCCAATAAATTAGTCAAGCATGATTTGCCCTTGGTAAATCCAAGGGCCATGGTGTTATATGACACAGTACAAAAACTAGACTGAACTATGTAATAAAAAAACAACACAGAGAAAGCTGCACTAGTCTATAGACCTACACAGGACTGCGTAAAGTTCACAAAACAGTGCAGGCATTACAATAAATAATAAACAGGACAACAGGGCAAGGTGTCAGTCCAGACTTATGGTATTGATGAGTCTGATCGCTTGGGGGAAGAAACTGTTACATAGTCTGGTCGTGAGAGCCGGAATGCTTTGGAGCCTTTTCCCAGACGGCAGGAGGGAGGAGAGATTGTATGAGGGGTGCATGCGGTCTTTCATAATGCTGTTTCCTTTGTGGATGCAGCGTGTAGTGTAAATGTCCGTTATGGCAGGAGGAGAGACCCTGATGATCTTCTCAGCTGACCTCACTATCCACTGCAGGGTCTTGCGATCCGAAATGGTGCAATTTCCGAACCAGGCAGTGATGCAGCTGCTCAGGATGCTCTCAAAACAACCTCTGTAGAATGTGATGAGGTTGGGGGGGGGGGGGTGGGGAAGATGGACTTTCCTCAGCCTTCGCAAAAAGTAGAGACGCTGTTGAGCTTATTTTGCTATGGAGCTGGTGTTGAGGGACCAGGTGAGACTCTTCATCAGGTGAACACCAAGAAATTTGGTGCTCTTTACGATCTCTACCGAGGACCCATCTCGGATGACATTTATCCCCTGCAGTTCCCAAAGGGTCCGGAACACCCCAGTGGTACCCGTGGACACCACGTGTTACCTCTCCACGGTTACCCGGGCGCGGACATACCTCAGGGAGTATCGCCAGGCCGTCAGCCCGGGCAGAACCCTCCACTGCCCACCGCTGGGACACGCAGGTAGCAATATTTAGCAGCCCCAGGAATTAGTTTATCAGTACATTCTCCAACCTCCTTTCCCCCAACCCCACCATCCTCCCGCCCCCACAGATGGCCGCATAAGAAAGGGGTGGGGCTGCAAAGCAACGCGGGAGGAGCAGCCTCTTCAGTTATCCGGATAGGGGCTGCAGCCTCGCAAACTCCATGTACATGTTATACTCGGTCTCTTCCCGTCCGCAGAAGCGGGAGGCGGCTGGGAGATACCCGTACAAACTGATGAAATTATTACAGCGAAAACACACACACACACCCACACACACACACACACACACACGCACGCACGCACGCACGCACACACGCACGCACGCACGCACACACACACACACACACACACACACACACACAATCACACGCACACACGCACGCACGCACACACACACACAATCACACACACACACACACACACGCGCACACACACACACACACACACACAATCACACACACACACACGCGCACACACACACACACACACACAATCACACACACACACACTCACACACACACACACACACACACACACACACACACACACACACACACACACACACACACACACACACACAATGCTGCAGGAACTCAGCAGGACAGGCAGCATCGATGCAAACAATTTCAGTCGACATATCGCCCTGTTGAGTTCCTCCAGCATTTTGTGTGCGTTGCTTGGACTTCCAGCATCTGCAGATTTTCTCTTCTTTGTGAACTTATTTACAAGTCACCGGTCTACGCAGCACCCTCTACTCTCGGTCGCCGATGTACACGGGAAGGACACCCTCGGAAAAGGACGTGTCCTGAAGAGAATCTCCTCTTTCCCCGGCAGAAATTCTGACCGCCAGTGCGTGCCGAGACACCGCAACGGTTCCTTAATGTTTGCAAAAAAAGATTTGTTATAAATTCAAACCACAGCAGTCCCATTGCAAACAGAGATCAGACAAATCATAACTAATTCCCCATCCTCATCGAGGGAAGCAGTTTCTCGTGCATTGTCCTGGCGGGAAGGAAGAGGCAGAAGCTCTGCCCATTGACAGTGGCTGGGATTTGAATTCACGCCTCCCCGGTCACTGGACCTTTAACACAGAGATTTTGAGCACAATACCACCCAGCTCGGTCCAATTGTTTGCTGTCAAGTGCTGGGCTGCACTTTCGGGTGAAGTAGAGATTGTACCGCATGGGGGTGGGGGGAAGGGGAACCACAGACGCTCGATTCATACACAAGCAAACCCAAGTCTCTCTGCACAGCAGCATACTGCATTTTATTAGCATTTAAATAATAATCTGCTCTTCCATTCTCCCTTCCAAATTTGATGATCTCGCAGTTACCATCTGCCAGACCATTACCCACTCACTTAACCTATCTATATCTCTCTGCAGACTCTCCGTATCTTCTGCACAATTTACTTTTCAACTCAATTTACTATCATCGGCAAAGTTAAATACACTACACTCGGTCCTCCCTTCCAGATCCACGATGTTCTACTGACCCTGTAACTTACTTCTTGTCTCCATTATTTTATCCATGTGTATGTCTGAGAGTCTTTTAAATGTCGCTCATGTATCTGCCTCTACTGCCACCCCTGGCAGTGCGTTCCACGCACCTAACACCCTCTCTGCAAAATAAACTACCTGTGACATTTACTAAATATTCCTTCAATATAATTAAAATTATGCACCCCCGGATCAGCCAAATACGAGGAAAATAGGAAAACAAGTATAACCGGTGTTCGTTGTATCTTAGGGGAGCGGTGGCCCTATTGTGACGGGAACAACCGCCGAGTGACCGTCCGATGTTCGGAGACCTCTGTTGCGCAGCAGCCTGCTCCCCCTAACCCACCAGCGGTCCCGCCTCGCTCCCGAAGCAGCTCGGAAGGCGGATCCGACACGGAGATGCCACGCTCCAGCCTGGCGCCCGTGCTAATCCTACTCGCCGTACTGCCGAACCGGGGACGCGCCTGTGTGACCTGTGACCGGAGGCTGTGGTCCAAGTTTCAGGAGATGATGGACCGCTGCCTGGTGGTAGCGAACGAGCAAGAATGTTCTTCACGGTTGAATCCTCTCGTCAGCTACACCAGAAACTTCAAGATGGGTAAACACACGAGATTGTGGAGACGCTGGAGATCATGGGCAACACACGGAAAACGGTGGAGAAACTCAGCAGGTCAGGCAGCATCTATGGAAATGAATAAACAGTCGACGTTTCGGGCCGAGACCCTTCTTCAAACCTGGAACGGAATGGGGTTAGAAGCCTCCAGGCACTTACCCTGTAAGCATGACTTGCTACACCTCCACCCTCACCACCCTTCAGGGTCCCCAAAAGTCCTTCCAGGTGAGGCAACACTTCACCTGGAGTCTGTTAGTGCCGTCTTCTGTATCCGATGCTCCTGGTGTGACCTCCTCCACATCGGTGAGTCTCGACACAAATCTGGAGACCGCTATGTCCGCTGCAAATGGCATGATTTCCCGGTGGCCCCCATTTCAATTCTGTTTCCCATTCACAAACGACATGGCCGTGCATGGCTTCCGCCGCTGACCAGACGAGTCTAAACTGGGTTTGAAAAAGCAACACCCCATATTCCATTGGTTAGCCTCCAACACAATGACATGAATATCGATTTCTCTAACGTCCAGTAAATTCTCCCCCACCCTCTCTTTCTCCATTTCACATTCTGGTTATCATCTCACCATTTCTCCTCGCCTGCCCACCAACACCCTCTGGTTCTCCTCCTTCTCTTTATTACACGGTCGAGTCTCCTCCCCTTTCAGATTCCTTCTTCAACTATCACCTCCCAGCTTCTCACTTCATCTCCCTACCCCACCCCCCTTCACTCATCACGTTTTCCTTCACCTGATTTCCCCTATTATCTGCCAGCTTGTACTCCACCTGCCCCCCACCCAGCTACCTTCCTATTCTGATATCTGGCTTCTTCCTTTCCTGTCCTGGCGAAGGGTCTCCAACCGAAACGTCGAATGTTTATTTCTCTCCAGAGATGTTGCTTTACACGCTGAATACCTCCAGCAGTTTCTGTCTTCAAGATGGGTAAAAGCTCCCAGCGTGGAGATGGGACAGTGGCAATGGGAGAGGGATGAAGGCGAGAAGAGGGGCGGTTTAACGGGTCAACTCCCCAACTCGAGAGCTACTGTGGTCATAATCCGGCCAGATATCTCCCAAGTGATAGTGAGAAGGGGGCAACATGCTGTGATATAGAGAGTGCAGAGTGGGCACTGAAGGAGGGACAGTGATGAGGCTGTATTGGGGGAGAGGGTGAGGAGGGAGCGCCGTGAGGGAGGCGGTGAGCAGTAAATCCTGTGGATAGGTCGGTTTGGGAGCCCTGAGGGACGGTCGGTGAAGAGGGACCACTGTGGGAGGGAGTGGTGAGATGGGAGCACTGTGCGAGGGATGGTGAGATGTGAGTCCTGTGGAACAGACGGTGAGGAGAGGTCGCTGAGCTATTAAAGTTCACTTAGGGTCGGGTGTGTGCCTGGCAGTGCAGCACACTGAGTATGTGCCCTGGCAAGAGTCAGGCTGTCCTGGAGGAAGGTTAAACCGGTGTTTGGTTGAGATACAGTAGTCACTGCTCTGCAATTAATCTCACCACAGTTATGACCCAATCTGTCTCTTCCTCCCGTTAGTGTACACAGAGGCAATGACTTATTCATTCCTGGAGCTGATGGATTTGATTTATCCTTTCATGTTTACCTTGGGTAAGTTGTAGTTCTATATATAGTGCTCGGTCTTGTCGAGGGAAGGGGGTACACGTCTGGTAATCAGCTCCATATGACTGTAAAGTAGAATTGTTCGCTCGCACAGAGTCTCCATATCTCTGGGTCAGACCCACTCCGGGAGCACCGTGTACATTTCCAGTCTCCGTATCCCTGGGTCAGACCCACTCCGGGAGCACCGTGCACGGTTCCAGTCTCCGTATCCCTGGGTCAGACCCACACCGGGAGCACCCTGCACGGTTCCAGTCTCCGTATCCCTGGGTCAGACCCACACCGGGAGCACCGTGCACAGTTCCAGTCTCCGTATCCCTGGGTCAGACCCACATCGGGAACACCGTGCACAGTTCCAGTCTCATATCCCTGGGTCAGACCCACACCGGGAACACCGTGCACGGTTCCAGTCTCCGTATCCCTGGGTCAGACCCACACCGGGAGCACCGTGCACAGTTCTAGTCTCCGTATCCCTGGGTCAGACCCACACCGGGAACACCGTACACAGTTCCAGTCTCCGTATCCCTGGGTCAGACCCACACCGGGAGCACCGTGCACAGTTCCAGTCTCGTATCCCTGGGTCAGACCCACACCGGGAACACCGTACACAGTTCCAGTCTCAGTATCCCTGGGTCAGACCCACACCGGGAGCACCGTGCACAGTTCCAGTCTCCGTATCCCTGGGTCAGACCCACACCGGGAACACCGTACACAGTTCCAGTCTCCGTATCCCTGGGTCAGACCCACACCGGGAGCACCGTGCACAGTTCCAGTCTCCGTATCCCTGGGTCAGACCCACACCGGGAACACCGTGCACGGTTCCAGTCTCCGTATCCCTGGGTCAGACCCACACTGGGAGCACCCTGCACGGTTCCAGTCTCCGTATCCCTGGGTCAGACCACACCGGAAAGTCTCCCCGAGCAAGTGGACTGCAGTGAGGAGGGAGCACCGCGCTACAGGAGGGGAAGAGGAGGAAGCGCCACATTGCGGAAGGGAACTCCGAGACGTTCCTCACTCTTCCGTTCCCACTCAGAGACAGACAGTGAACATCGACACAGACAGCGAAATGCGTCACTTGCGTCATCGTTTGCGATGTCCGGGGGCAGCTCACGAGCGCCGCTATGCGCCCGGTGCCAGCATAGCATCCACACAATTTACTCATTTTGATCCTCCCATCCAGGGAATGTGGGGAAACTAGATGAAACCCAGGGTTTGTAGCTACAAACTCCTTGCAGTCAGCGGCAGGAATCGAACCTCGGTGAAGTCTATTGTCATTCAAACATATAAATGTTTACTGCGGAACGAGCCCGGGTTCTGCTTCATCGGATCTGATCCCCGGGACTCCCCCCACCCCTGATCCCCGGGACTCCCTCCGCCCCGATCCCCAGGTGGACTGCGGAGGAACGATAGTGCAGACCTGTCGATTGAGCGGCAGATCCAACACTGTACATTGGGGTCTTGTTGTTCTGTCCTATTGGAGTTCAATGTGTATTGATGTTTGTTCGCAGAGGGATATATGAAGGAATGGAGTTTAACAATGTTATTCTCTCTCTGCAGACTATGAACCGTTAGATATGTCGCATATCTTTATTCAGATGAAATTGAAGGAAGGTCAGACAGAATTCTTTTCCTAAGATCATATCAACAACTCCTGTAAATGAGTGTTTTAATTCCCCGTGAAAATTGAAGTGCATCTATGGATGGTCTGACCCAGTTAGGAGGAAAGTGTAGGGGGGATACTGGGCTGTGGGAGGGGCGGTGAGGAGGGAGCGCTGTGCTGTGGGAGGGACGGTGACGGAGTGTGTGACAGCGCAATGTGCTGTGAGGCGGGAGCGCTCGTCCCAGTGACAGAGTTCCTCTTGTCCTTACCTACAACCCCATGAGTCTTTGCACCCAACACATCATTCTCCGCAAGCGATGCAAGCGGCCAAGGTGCTACAGCTGTCCATCACCTCCTCCCTCACCTCCAATCAGAGCCCCAAACACTCCTTCAAGGTGAGGCAACACTTCACCTGTGAATTTGCCTGGGGTGTCTATTATATCCGCTGCTCCCGATGCCCCCTCCTCTATATTGGTGATACTCATTGTGAATTAGGGGGAAGATTCACTGAGCACCTTCGCTCCATCCACCCCAAGCATAACTTCCCAGTGACCCAGCATTTTAATTCCAATTCCCATTCCCGCTCCAACATGTCGGTCCATGGTCTCCTCTTGTGCCGCGATAAGCCACATTCAGCGTGGAGGAGCAACACCTTATATAACGTGTAGCCTCTAATCTAATGGCATAAATGTCGATTTTTGTCCAATAAGAAAATCTTTCCTTCCCTTCTCCAGCCTTCTACCTCTTCTCATCTATCTATCACTTTCCGCTGTGCCGCTTCTACTTTCCTTGCTCCTCTGGTTCACTCTCCTCTCCTATCAGATTCCTTCATCTCCAGCCCTTCACCTTTCCCACCTACCTGTCTTCAGCTATCACGTTCTAGTTAGCATTCTTCCCTTCCCCCCACCGTTTTAATTTGGTGACTTCCCTCTTCTTTTCCCCTCCTGACGAAGGGTTTGGACCGGAAACGTCGCCTTTGTTCATTTCCATAGATGCTGCCTGACCTGCAGAGTTCCTCCGGCATTTTGTGTCTGTTGTTTTCGATTTCCGGCATCTGCAGAGATTCTTGTGTTTATACCCTGCTAATCGCACACTTTTGGAATGTGGGGGAGAACCGGAGGACCCGAAAGGAACCCACTCGATCACGAGGAAAACGTACAAACTCCTCACCCACAGTGTTGGAATTGAACCAGGTCGCTGGCGCTGAAATAGTGTTCCGTTAACCGTTGCACTGCCGTGCTGCCCACTGAATCACTGAGTGCAGATGTTCGGGTTCCTATAACGCCTCCCCGATGGTTTTAATGAGAAGAGGACATGCCCTGGGTGGTGAGGGTCCTAGTGATGGATGCTACCTTCTTGAGGCACCGCTTCTTGAAGACGTCCTCGATTATGGGAACGGTTGTGGCCGTGATGGAGCTGGTGGAGTCTATAACACTCTGCAGCCCCTTTCCATTCTGCAGAATGCTCTGCACCGTACAGCTGTAGGGATTTGCAAGTGTTTGGCGACATTTAAAATCTCGACAAGCTCCCAACGAAGTGGAGTCACTGGATAAATGGTTCGGAAGGTGAGAGTGGACATTGACACCCGAACAGAATGTTCCTGTTTCCCCACTTAGTGTATAAGAATATAGACTTGCAGGTCCTGTCATCCACTGATCGTCTTCTCCTTCTCCTTCCCAATCCCAGCTGTGTGTGGCGACTACTGCAGTGAGTATCAGCTATTTTTAAACCAAATTCCAAATTAACATTTATTTTCAAACGTGTGTTGTGTGGGGTTATTAATCCTCCCCGTCTCTGTGAGCCGCTCCGTCCCCTACATACCTCCTTGTCTCTTTGACTCCTTCTGGTCCCTACAACCCTCCCAATTTTGGTGACACCGTCTAATTCCTTCCCCCTTCCTGTCCCTGTGATCCCCTCAGTTTCCTGTACCCATCCCCGTATCTGAGCACACCCGTTCCCTACACTCCTTCCCGTCTGTGACCCCCTCTAGTCCCTACCCTACACACTGTCTCTATGACGCTCTTCTGGTCCCTAAAACCCTTCTCGTGACTAAGATTCCCTCCCACCTGTCCCTCTCTGTGCTCCCAACTGGTCACTATGTTCCTTTCCGGCTCCTACGCCCCTCAGTATTTTGATATACCTACCGTCCCCTACATCCCTCCTCGTCTCTTGTGACTCCCTACAAATCTTCCTCAATTTCTTCCTTCCTCTAATTCCTTCATCATCAAGGACTCCTACCATCCAGGCCATGCTCTCATGTCGCTGCTGCCATCAAGATGGACGTACAGGAGCCTCGGGACCAAACCAGCAAGTTCAGAAACAGTTATTAGCCCTCAAACATCGGGCTCTTGAACTAGAGGGGAGAACTTCACTCGCCCGTCACTGAACAGTTTCTACAATCTATGGACTCAAGGACTCTTCATCTGATCTTCTCCATATCTATCGCTTATTTACTTACCTATTATTTATTTCTCAGCTCAAGCTGGTAAAGCCTGAGGTGCGGACATAGCCAAGCACACTCATTTCTCAATAGCTAGGAACTTTCTGACTGTACTACTGATGTTTAGTACTGTGGCTTTCTGGATATGTACATCAATACTGCGGTGTCGGCCTCATTGTTTAATGTTATTGTGTAGTGACTTTGGATGATACCAGTTATAGATATTACTATTGGAATAATGTACACCCTGTTCACATTCCATAGTCTTTCAAATTCTTGTGTTAGTTCAGCATATTTCTGTCTTCACGTATTGGTTTATGTATGTTGTGTGTTTGGAATGGCTATATCTATTCAGTAAGTTCTTCTTGCTTGTTTACTCTGTAATATCGGCCAGTTATTATGGATTGTACTATCTGTCGGTACAGATCGGTAGTAATATCATTTGTGGTATTCTGACTCTTAAACTGATTCAGGCTTGTATTTATAACAACGAATTGTGTCTTCTATGGATTTGTATTTTTAATCAATATTTTAGTGAATGGTGATTGTTCCCGTGTAAATAATCAGATTGAGTTAAGCTGCTGCAGGATCCTGTAATGTGCTGGAATGTTTCCCGTTTCTCGTGACATTTTCTGCACTTATTGTCTTGAGATTGTTGGTCTTTTACTGTGTAATTCTGTTTGGTCCACTTGGTCCTGTATTGCCATAAAGAACTCCTCTGTGTCTGGGAAGAGGTCTCCAGCTCTGAGCCAGGCATTCGACACTTCCTTGTCGACATCTAGACCGCTCAGACCGTGGGGATGTCTTCCATAGACAGTCGTGCTCTGCTATCGGTTAACTTTTTCCTCTATGGTGATAATTTCATTTTTCTGCGTTGTACTTTCTGTGGCGAATTGCACAGCTTGCATGGACTGCTGAACCCTGTTTTACTGATGAAAATATATCCTTAGACGTTTTATCCGGTTGTTGTGTGATTTTATGTTTGTTTTCCTTCTTCATTCTGTCCCAGGTAGTGTTAATCTTCGTGTGTTTCCGAAAATTTGTCATTTCAGTTCTAATTTTTCCTTGCAAATTTTCCAGATCGGTTTCAGACTGATATATTATACCAAAAGAACACGTTAATATAGTAGAGTGAAAATGTTTATTGGCTTCGTTATTCTTTTACTATTTGGCTCTGTTTAGGAAATTTTCTTCCACCTTGAAGTAAATTCTGTCGAGAGTTTTTCCTTTATCCCAAATGCTGATATGTTTCATCGGTTGTATTGTATCCCGCTTCTCTGTTTTATATTCGATTAGCTCTGTTATTAGCGTTAATATTTTATTTTTTTCTTTTTGTATTTGCACAGTTTGTTGTCTTTTACACACGGATTGTTCTTTAGTCCTGTTGCTGCGGTATTTCATTAATTTTATTGTTTTACTTATATTTACTCTGAATGCCGGCAATAAAATGAATCTCAGGGTGCCTATGCTGACGTAAATGTAATTTGATAACAAAATTACTTTGGACTTTGAATTTTAGCTACTTCACCCTCCTCCAGTCCCCATCGCTCCTCCACTGAGCGCGCCCCGAGTTCCGGAGTTCCTTCCCTGGCACTCCTGCCTCTCCCTCCTCTTCTACCCTCTACCACTTACATCACCCTCACCTCCCTCTCTCGCTCCGGATATTTTGAAGCCGCTTCCCCCGAAATCTCTTTTTCCCGAAGGTCCTTGCGGCGTTTACTTGTGTTAAAGTGGCCGTGTAAACCTTTAGTGCGATTGGATTCTGATACTTGCTGCAGCCGTTAGGCCCCTCTTCTCCCTGTTGCACGGTGAGGGAAGCCGTTCCACAAATCCCTCTTCCCACCTACACCACCCCCCCCCCCCCCGTTACGTCCGCAGCCCCCTCCTTTGTGAGAATCGCAAGATCACTATTGATTTCGGTCAGGAGACCCAGGAAATGAGAGAGAGACGTGCTGAATGTCTTGTTACCCCGGCGATATAAAGCTACGGGAAACGGCCATTGTCTCTTGAAGACGAACTTGTGTATTACAATACTGTGCTACGTGGAAGCCCTCAGGCAAAGTGGGCTGGTTGAGGGAGGGATTGCATCACCCCAACCTGATTGACGTCTGCGACCCTGTGAGTCAGGATAAAAGAGGGTCTGTGGGAACAGCCCCTCAGACGCACCAGAAGAAACGCTAGCGATCCCGTAATAGCGGAAGTCGGTGGGAAGGAGACCACGTGCGTTCGATTCCCGTTGCCCCGGAACCCGTGGCTTTTACCACGGAAAAACGGCTTTTAGCTAACAACGGGGAAACCAACTCCCAACGACTCGAAGGATTAACATCATAAAAGGATTGGGCAAGTTTTAAACCCGTCTTTCTCTCACACCAAAACGCTGCAGCGTGAACGAACTAACAGTGACTTTTATATTTACATCGGACAACACATTATCCCCTAGACAACGATAGAGCTATTTCTTATTGATTATTATTATACCCGCGCTTTTAGATTTAGTATTGACGACGTATATTATCTGTATGTTTGCATTGATATTATTTTTTGTATTTTTATCAAAAAATACTGTTAAAACAGTACCATCAGGCTTCAACGGACCTCTCTATCTTTGCTGGTAAGTGACCCAGTTACGGGGTTCGTAAAAACATTGGGGGCTCGTCCGGGATTTGACACCAAATTGGGAGGCCAGTGAATCGGGCGTGGAAGTCCAAAACTTGGATCTGGTTATGCGGGTAGCCAGACGGGAAACCAGCAAAGATGGACGGGGGTGAATTTATAGAAAACCCGACTCTGGAGGTGCTAGAGGCGGCCACCAAATCAGACTTGATAAATTTGGCGAAGGGGGTAAACCTCGAAGGGGTGAGGTTGTCAATGAAAAAGCGGGAGGTGCGAAGGGCAATAACAGTATTATATCGGGAAGAATGTGTTTACAGCTGAGGTATTGGAAAATATCCCTGATATGGTACCAGCTAGAGGGACGGCTCATTTAGAGTTGGAGAAATTAAAGTTGGAACATGCAATTAAGTTAAAGCAGCTGGAGGCAGCTGAGAAGGAGAATGAAAGAGCCGAGAGAGAGAGAGAGAGAGAGGGGAAGGGACGGACTGGCCGAGAGAGAGAGAGGGAGCATGTGCTCCAGCTAAAGGAGTTAGAGGTGAAACGGGAGCAGAAGAGAGCTGAGAAACAAAGAGAGCATGAACTTCGGTTAACACAGCTGGAACCAGCTGAGAAAGAGAAGAAAAGGGCCGAGAAGGAGAGGGAGGTAGAGAAACAGAGGAAACATGACTTGGAGATGGAGAAGTTATGGCAAGAGCCACGAGTTCAGGGGTCAGACCGAGAGGAGCGGTTCAATGTTAGTCGAGAGTTGAGGTTAGTACTTCCGTTCGAGGAGACGGATGTTGATAGCTATTTCTTGCTTTTTGAAAAGGTGGCAGTGAATCAGAAGTGGCCCAGAGGACAGTGGGTGGAGCTGTTACAAAGTGTGTTAAAAGGGAAGGCACAGCGGGCACATATTGCGTTGGCCATGGAGGAGGAAGAGGAGGAGAGTTATGACAAAATAAAGGCGGCCATTCTCCGGAGTTATGAGCTAGTACCTGAGGCGTATAGACAAAAGATCAGAACTGTAAAGAAAGGGGGGAATCAGACGTATACCGAGTTTCCCTATGAGAAGGGTGTGCTCTTGGACCGTTGGTGCACTGCAGAGACAGTGGAGGAGGATTATTGGCGTCTCAGGGAGTTAATTCTGATTGAGGAATTTAAAGGTTGTGTTTCGGAGGATATCCGGATGTATTTGAATGAGAAGCCGAATAAGTCCATCTCAGAATTTGCTAGGTTCGCAGCACAACAAGACCTAACCCACAAGACCAAGTTTTCCTCGAATAAAAGCTCCCAGAGAGACCGTGGGAACGATCGAGAAAGTCCGCCGGCTGAGGCAGAGGTCCCGCCGGGAGCTAGTGGTAAGGTTGAGGGGGAAAGGCCAGACGGCCAGAGATTTCCGGGCTTGACCTGTTTTAATTGTGGAAAGGGGGGGCATATTGCATCTAGGTGCTTTGCTTCGAGGAAAGAGACAGGAAAAGGGAAAGCAGCAATCCCTATCGGATGTGCCGTGGTAATCAGTAAATCGAGAAGAGAGCCCCGGGTAGACAGAGTACGAGAAGGGTCTGAGACTTGTCTGTCACACGGAATGCGTGTCTGTGAGGGAGGGAGACACACCAGTTCCAGTACGGATCTGGAGAGATACGGGGGCTGAGCTATCGTTGATCAGCAGTAAGGTACTAGATTTTGGTCGAAAAACGGGAATGGTAGCTGTGAAAGGAATAAGCAAAGGAACGGAAATGGTGCCCTTACATAAGGTCATTATGGATTGTGAGCTGATGTCTGGACCAGTTGAAATAGGGGTGCGATCAGAATTCCCGAGAACTGACGCGGACGTCCTTCTTGGTAACGATTTAGCAGGTTTGAGCAGCAATGACGCTGACAAGCCGGCCGGTGAGTGTTGCGGCCCCGCCCCGAGATTCTAAGGTCTATCCCGCATGCGCGGTCACTCGCAGCATGTCGAGAAAGACAGCCGAGACAGAGAGCAGTTTAAATCCGGCCAGTACTGATTTGGCCGAGACGTTTTTACCGACCCTGTACCACGAGGGTTTAGAGCATATAAGTCAACCTCAAGGCCCGCGGGCCAAATCCGGCCCGCGGTGGAATTACCTTTGGACCGCGAGATAATATCTAATTACTATTAAAGCTGGCCCCAGAAATCGAAACGCCTACGGCGTATGATATGGCTAATGCTGAGTTTATTCAGGTACCAGGTTTTCAGGGTTTTTAGTGTTTATTCGGCAGTCTTCTTCATAAGAAACGGAATTTGTTAGGTGAAACACTTTGTAGTTACAGCAGAGACTGAGACACATAAGAACAGGCTGAAAAAACGGAAGCAACGAAAGCTGCGTTCGCCCGCGTCCGACTGATCCGGCCCGCATGAAGCTGCATTTTGCTCAATCCGGCCCGTGACCTAACATGAGTTCGACACCTCTGGTTTAGAGGGTGGTAAAACGAAGAGTAGTAAAGTGAAAGAGGGTAAGGGAGAGGAGGTAGACCTGCCCTTAGCGAGGAGAAAAGTTCTAGAGGCAGAAGATAAAGATGAGACACAGATAGAGCTGTTAAAAGGTCCAGGGTTGGACATGGATGATCTGTCTGGTTTGGCAGAACTGTTTGAAGAAGTTGAAAATGCTAGAGGTGTTCCCGATAATGAGATGAGGGCAGTCCTAGATGAAAAGGGTGCCCTTACCTTGAAGAAGTCTGCTGGGTTGGCAGATGAGGTTGTTTCAGCCCGCGGGTTTGAGTTTACTCCGGAAGGGAGTTGCCCAGAGAATAGCTGGGAGGATTAGGGGAGTTTAGAATTTGGACCTGGTACGGGTATTGAAAGCCTGGAAGAGGCCAATGTCCCGTTTGAGTGTGACCCAGATGTGGATGCACGTGGTACTGAACCTAGTAATGGAGCTCAGAACAAGTCTGAGGTATTTGATTCAGTTGAAAAGGAAGGCCGTCCTTGTGGGTCAGATAGACGTGGTTCAGTGAAGAAAGGGTTAACCCTGGTAATAGTGGGAAGTGAGAGTTCCCAGGTGTTTGTGCTCGAAGGTGTGTTAAAAGTTAATGCGGAGCGCAAAAATGGGGAGATGAATATTATTATTGAAGGAAACAGGAAATATGTAGTTCCCAAATCGAATGAAGAAAATTTAAAACCTGCGGATCGCTTACAGATGAAGTCGGAAAATGACGGGCCCCCCGTGCTATTGTTATTCCAGAGTGTGGTGTGAAAAGGCACAATTTGAAATGCTGCTTGAACAAAGAGTTCGAACTGACACCTAATAGCCTGAAGGGTCCTGACGAGAGGGCTAGCAACCTGTGTAAAATTACAGAATTGGGTGGAAATTCAGAAGATGGTCTAAGTTTGGTGTTGATAAAATAACTCCTATGAAAGAAGCGGGCGAGAGCTTATTTCGCCAGGGTACCCAAGCTCCCCCCCCCCCACCCCCGCGCCCCGTGGGAAATAACCGGAAAAGAGGCGACGGTTAATGGGGACGCCATTTTTAAATAGCAAAGCCGGTTGTACGGGATTTCGACAAAGCATGTGAATAATAAAGACAACCCCATGGAAGCCTGCCTGTTAAGTTTGAAAGCAACAGAAAGATTGGTATTTGCATGAACTTTTGTAAATACACGTAAGCTAAGATCACAACTCCTTAGTTTTTGTTTGCTGAAGGAAAGAAATAAAAATAGGTGGTTATTAAATTGAAGTCTGATGCTACAAGACTTTAGTAAGGTACAAGATGTTAGGATATTAAAGGAAGTGACACTGTAATCGTTAACTGTTTAGATGCTGAATTGAATGTATAACTGTATTACTCCGTAGTGAAAAGGAAAAGCTTTTGTATTGTGTTGATTCTAAAATCCTGTAAGACTCTGTACCACTTTGTTTTAACCGCTGGTGAAAACGCGATGAAGAAAGGGGGTGTTACGCCTGCAGCCCCCTCCTTTGTGAGAATCGCAAGATCACTATTGATTTCGGTCAGGTGACCCAGGAAATGAGAGAGAGACGTGTTGAATGTCTTGTTACCCCGGCGATATGAAGCTACGGGAAACGGCCATTGTCTCTTGAAGACGAACTTGTGTATTACAATACTGTGCTACGTGGAAGCCCTCAGGCAAAGTGGGCTGGTTGAGGGAGGGATTGCATCACCCCAACCTGATTGACATCTGCGACCCTGCGAGTCAGGATAAAAGAGGGTCTGTGGGAACAGCCCCTCAGACGCACCAGAAGAAACGCTAGCGATCCCGTAATAGCGGAAGTCGGTGGGAAGGAGACCACGTGCGTTCGGTTCCCGTTGCCCCGGAACCCGTGGCTTTTACCACGGAAAAACGGCTTTTAGCTAACAACGGGGAAACCAACTCCCAACGACTCGAATGATTAACATCATAAAAGGATTGGGCAAGTTTTAACCCGTCTCTCTCTCAAACCAAAACGCTGCAGCGTGAACGAACTAACAGTGACTTTTATATTTCCATCGGACAATACACTAACCCCTTGACAACGATAGAGCTATTTCTTATTGATTATTATTATACCCGCGCTTTTAGATTTAGTATTGACGACGTATATTATCTGTATGTTTGCATTGATATTATTTTGTGTATTTTTATCAATAAATACTGTTAAAATAGTACCATCAGACTTCAACGGACATCTCTATCTTTGCTGGTAAGTGACCCAGTTACGGGGTTCGTAACACCCCAAACATACCTAGTCCTGCCCAACCTCCTTAATAAAATTTCTCTCGGTCCGGATCCGAAACTGCCCCCGGTGTGAGATGTCAGAACTCTCTCGCACCCTCCCCGTCGAGCTTTCGCGATTTTCGCTCCGGCATCCCGTAGCTGGGAATATCCCGGTTCCCGGGAACCCTCCCTGATCCCCGACCTTCGGGAATTAGCTCTTTTCAATCCCAAATTCCCGGGATCACACCACCATTTGTGGGGACCTCGCCCCTCCCCACCCCCGAGACTGACCCTCGGAGACCTGCGGCGGTGACGCGGGGTGTGATCGGTGGGTTGAGGGTTGGAGGTGAAGAGTGGGTCAGAACCAGAAGCGTATGTCGTGAAATTTGTTGATTTGCGACAGTAGTACATTCCTATACATATTTAAAAAATAATATACAGTAAGAAATTAAAATAAAGAAATAGTGCAAAAAGAGAGGAAAATAGTGAGGCGGTGTAGGTTGGTACATTGTCCGTTCAGAAATCAGTTTGTAAAAAGGAAGAAGCTGTTTCTGAAATGTCGTCAGGCTTCTGTACCGCGGTAGCAATGAGAAGGGGGCATGTCCTGGGTGATGGGGACCTTTAATGTTGGATGCCACCTTTTTGAGGCATCGCCTCCTGAAGGTGCCCTACTGAGGCGGCGCCAATTGCACTGACACTCCGCCTTGTCCGGTGTTTTAGGTAATGATTTCCCCGTCCCGGTCCTGTTCTGCAGCAACTGCTCGGTGAACCCGCTGCCCTGTCACTGGCCGCACATCTGCGGAGGCGGGAGGCGGCGCAGAGCGCGGGGTCCGGCCGCCCGATCCCGAAGAGGTACGACGTCAATGCTGGGAGGTGTGGCTGGTGCTAACCTTTCCTCACCCCCTCTTACCCCATCCAGCTCGCCTTCCCGTCCCAGCCACGATCCCGGAGATGGGTCCCGGGGAGGAGGGATCATCCCGGAGCGGTATCTGCGGTGAGTGGGGAAGGTTGAAACAGTTCAGCTCTGACTCTAAACCACCTTCACCTTCACTCTAACTCATCCCTCCCTCGGGCTCGGTGTGGAGTGGGGAGTGGGAGAGTTATGGTTGATGTTGTACAGACGGGTCAGTGTGTGACGTGGGGGGGATGGTGGATGTTGTACAGACGGGTCGGTGTGGAGTGGGAGGATGGTGGATGTTGTACAGACGGGTCAGTGTGTGGCGTGGAGAGGGGTCGGTGAGGAGTGGGTAGTGGGGGGATGGTGGATGTTGTACAGACGGGTCAGTGTGTGACGTGGAGAGGGGTCGGTGTGGAGTGGGGAGTGGGGGGATGGTGGATGTTGTACAGACGGGTCAGTGCGTGGCGTGGAGAGGGGTCGGTGTGGAGTGGGGAGTGGGGGATGGTGGATGTTGTACAGACGGGTCAGTGCGTGGGCTGCAGAGGGGTCGGTGTGGGTGGAGAGGGGTCGCTGTGGAGTGGAGAGGGGTCGGTGTGGGTGGAGAGGGGTCGCTGTGGAGTGGAGAGGGGTCGGTGTGGAGTGGGGAGTGGGGGGATGGTGGATGTTGTACAGACGGGTCAGTGCGTGGCGTGGAGAGGGGTCGGTGTGGAGTGGGGAGTGGGGGAATGGTGGATGTTGTACAGACGGGTCAGTGCGTGGCGTGGAGAGGGGTCGGTGTGGAGTGGGGAGTGGGGGGATGGTGGATGTTGTACAGACGGGTCAGTGTGTGGGCTGCAGAGGGGTCGGTGTGGGTGGAGAGGGGTCGGTGTGGGTGGGAGAGAGTAGGTTAGGGACGGATCAGTATGGGGAAAGAGGTCGGTGTAGGTCGTGGGCGGACCGGTCGGTGTGGGAGGAGGGGTCGGTTTGAGGAGATAGGTCAGTGTATGGGGACAGAGGAGTGTAGGGGTAGGGGTCTGTGAGGGCTCTGGTGGGATGGATAAGTATGATGTGTGGATGAGGGGGGTCTGTGTGGGCTTGGATCGGAGGGGGTCAGTGTGAGTTCCAGTCCTGTCACTGAGACCCGCCCTCCATTCCAGTTCCCAGGCTTCAGCCGCAGACGAGGAGGGATCTCGTAGGCCTCGAGTCCCTGGAAGCCCAGAGATGGAAGATAGCCGAGATGATCATAATTCCCACCATCGCCGTCCTCTTCATCGGCATGTGAGTGCGCCCCAGGGTTAATGACCTGTTAATTGTCAGAAGCACAAGTCCGTGGGTGTCAGGGCCAATACAGCAGAGAACAGTGCGGCCCTTCGGCCCACGCTGTTGGGACTGAGAGACCAGAGGATGGGGGAGCTAGAGAGGGAGAGGGAGCGTGAGGAAGAGAAAGAACTAATAAACAGAGAGCAACCACTCTGTAAAACAAAACTATCTCTGACATCTCTCGCTTCCCCTCCCTATAATTTTCTAGTTTCTCGCTTCCTCTTTCTGTTTCTCTCCCTCCATCCTCTCGTTCCTCAGACCCTGACGGCCCAGGTCGAAGGGCCAGTACAGTGTTGTACTGTTCTGAGGTCTATTGTCCCGTGCAGACTCGGACCTGTCTGTTTGATCTTTGCCTTTTATCAGTTTCCACGCCGCTATCAAGTCAGAGGTAACGCAGAATCACAGAATTATCACATCAGATAAGGATGAACATGGTCATGAGCCCTGCGGCTTGCCGTAGAACATTGAGCTTCCCGGGTGTTCGACCACCTGTATTTGTGAATCGATATTTTAACCGGAATGGATAGGCCCTTGTGTTTTCGGTTTAATCTTGTGTACAATGTCCTGTGTATGTTACTCAAAATGGCTTCTTTGGTTTGTTACGAGCAGGAATGCTTCTTTGTCGGATAAGTATTTCTCTCGCAGTTGTTTCGCTTTAGAGTGGCTGATATGGTAATTGTATTCATTTGTTAATCAATGTGGAATGTTATTGTATCTTGTGATGCTGGGAACTTGGGGGAGGGGTTTTCGCGGGGTTTTGGTGTGAGGGGAGTCGGGAGGAAGACGCCGAGGAAGGTGGACGTGTGCTGGACTGCTCGTAAGACCACCGGGGTGGTCCCAGGTGCGACGGCCGGATGGGTCGATTGGTTCGATGGTTGAGCTCCAACGAGTGCAATAAACAGACTGAACTTTGATAAGTTGGCGCTTTTTGTTTTTTTCCATATATATATATTGTATTGCCTAATACTCTTTTAATTTTAGTAAACTCTTTAAAGTGTATGTCATAACGGTATTTGTTGTGGGTTTGATACTGTTGGCGGGCGCGAGGCATAAAACTCGATTCTCACAGCACCTGCGCGAACGGGAGGTGGGATTGGTGTGTGGCTGGATCTCCGTTTCCCCTAAACATATACCAGCCTTTTGCGTAAGTGTTACATTTGTCGTTAATTGTGGTCGGCACATGGTTCCCACATGCTGTGATTATAGAGGACTCTCATTCAGGGGCTCAGTGGGGTCATTGTGTGGAGAGGATGAATTCTCCTGGTATCGCTCATTCGCACTTCGGGGGTTCTGATTCCGACGTTTAATCTCTTGTTTCCGTCTATTCCCGGGGATCCCGCCGTTCCTCGGCGCCTGGGTCCAATCTCCGTGAGCACACCATGACAAACATAACTTAGGTACAATTTTACACCGAAGAACACGGAATCAGAGAGAAGTCAATTTTAGAGGCAAAGGGTCAAAGTGAACAAGGTGTTACCCGACTGAGGTTGTGCCGGTTGGTTCAAGAACGTCCCCGCACCCTCCCCATCGCCTTTCACTCTCCCACCGTCCCTCACAGATACCCTTTCTCATCCATTCACTCACTCACTATCCGCCGTCCAACCTCTACACTCCACCAATTTGTGTGACATCATTCGGCCCCTGCACCCTTCCCTGCCTCTGGGACGCACGTCCCCATTGACTCCTACATCCCACTCCGTCTGTCAGCCTCTTTGACGCCTACTGCCCTCCCTATCTCTGACCCTCCTCCACCACCGACCCCCGTATCCCTCTCCATTTCTGTGACCCTCTCTGACCCCTGTGTCCCCTCCAGACCCGACAACCCGCCCCGTCTCTGTAACCCTCTTCAGGCCGCTGCACCCTTCCCCGTCTCTGTGACCCCTCCGTCAACTACTCGCCTCCCTTTCTCTGTGATCTCCTCCGACACGAATACCCCTCCCCCGTATCTGTCACCCCATTTGACCCCGACTGCCCTCCCTATTTGTATGAACACCCACCGCTCCCGTATCACCATTTCTGTGACCCTCTCTGACCCCGATGCACCGTGACCCTCTTCCGACTCCTGGACCGCTCTCCGTTTCTGTGACCCCCTCCAGCCCCTGCACCCCTCCCCGTCTCTGTGACCCTCTGTGAGGTGCAGTATACAACGGGCAGAATCGTTGCAGGAGTGGGGTTGGGTTCGTACCCCGACAGTGCACGGCACGGGGGCCGCACGTTCATGGGCAGCGTGGGAGGGGGTGAAGCGCCTACATTGTGGAGAGTATTAATCCTTCTCCTCCTGGTGTTCCTCTCCCGCAGGGGATCGATTCTGATTATTATCCTCCTGTGGATGAAGCAGGTGCGACAGTTGGCAGCGAATTGCAACCAGGGCTACCGATACCTGAAAGACGAGACCGTGACGCCCACCCACTGATGGGGATGGGGGAGGCCCCGTTCTGGTTTGGAGGGGTAGGGCCAGCTCTCGGTCTGTAATCACATTCTTCAATAAAGACTCGAAGTTTAAACACAAGAGATTCTGGAGATGCCGGAAATCCAGAGCAACACGCAAAAAATGCAACAGGAACTCAGCAAGTCAGGCAGGATGTGTGCAGGGGAATAAACAGGGGTGGGGTCGCAAGGTCGCTTTGAATTGCAGAGATGGGGAGGGGAGTATTGGGGGCGGTGTCAGGCTGAGGGGGATGTGAATTGGAAGCTGGTCAGGGTGTGAGCGATTTGGACGGAAGAGTCTGGACCAGAGGCAGGGGCGGGGTCTGTGAGTGAGGGTTATAAAGGCGGGGAGGTTTCATCAGTGTTACAGGGATTAGGACAGGTTCAAGGTTTCGTCGGGGGAGGGATGGTTCAATTTACCAAAAGAGTTGTCACCATCCCCCTCCCTCCACAACTCGGCTAATCCCGGGATGTCCCAGCACAAGGCTTTTATAGAAGACACCCATGCCAATGAAACGGGGCAGTCAGTGTGTACACAGCAAGATCCCGCAGTCAGGAATGTGACAACCTGTACCTTCCACTCTGTCGTATCACACGCCTTGGGGTGAGACAGAGTGAAGCTCCCTCCTCACCATCGCATTTCACACTCCTGAGGTCAGACACAGAGTGAAGCTCCCTCCACACCGTCCAATCACACACTCCCGGGGTCAGGCACAGAGTGAAGCTCCATCCACACAGTCCCATCACACACGCCCTGGGTCAGACACAGAGTGAAGCTACCTCCACACTGTCCCATCACACACTCCCGGGGTCAGACACAGAGTGAAGCTCCCTCCACACCGTCCCATCAAACACTCCCGGGGTCAGACACAGAGTGAAGCTCCCTCCACACCGTCCCATCACACACGCCCTGGGTCAGACACAGAGTGAAGCTCCCTCCACACTGTCCCATCACACACTCCCGGGGTCAGACATAGAGTGAAGCTCCCTCCACACTGTCCCATCACACACTCCCGGGGTCAGACACAGAGTGAAGCTCCCTCCACACCGTCCCATCACACACTCCCGGGGTCAGACACAGAGTGAAGCTCCATCACACATGCCCTGGGTCAGACACAGAGTGAAGCTCCCTCCACACTGTCCCATCACACACTCCCGGGGTCAGACACAGAGTGAAGCTCCCTCCACACCGTCCCATCACACACGCCCTGGGTCAGACACAGAGTGAAGCTCCCTCCACACCGTCCCATCACACACTCCCGGGATGAGACACAGAGTGAAACTCCATCCACACAGTCCCATCACACACTCCCGGGGTCAGACAGAGTGAAGCTCCCTCCACACCATCCCATCACACACTCCCGGGGTCAGACACAGAGTGACGCTCCCTCCACACCGTCCCATCACACACTCCCGGGGTCAGACAGAGTGAAGCTCCCTCCACACCGTCCCATCAAACACTCCCGGGGTCAGACACAGAGTGAAGCTCCCTCCACACCGTCCCATCACACACGCCCTGGGTCAGACACAGAGTGAAGCTCCCTCCACACTGTCCCATCACACACTCCCGGGGTCAGACATAGAGTGAAGCTCCCTCCACACTGTCCCATCACACACTCCCGGGGTCAGACACAGAGTGAAGCTCCCTCCACACCGTCCCATCACACACTCCCGGGGTCAGACACAGAGTGAAGCTCCATCACACACGCCCTGGGTCAGACACAGAGTGAAGCTCCCTCCACACTGTCCCATCACACACTCCCGGGGTCAGACACAGAGTGAAGCTCCCTCCACACCGTCCCATCACACACGCCCTGGGTCAGACACAGAGTGAAGCTCCCTCCACACCGTCCCATCACACACTCCCGGGATGAGACACAGAGTGAAACTCCATCCACACAGTCCCATCACACACTCCCGGGGTCAGACAGAGTGAAGCTCCCTCCACACCATCCCATCACACACTCCCGGGGTCAGACACAGAGTGACGCTCCCTCCACACCGTCCCATCACACACTCCCGGGGTCAGACAGAGTGAAGCTCCCTCCACACTGTTCTATCACACACTCCAAGGGTCCGGCACAGAGTGAAGCTCCCTCCAAACTGTTCTATCACATAACTACAGGGTCAAACACGGGGTGAAGCTCCCTCCACATCATCCCATCACACACTCCTGGGGTCAGACACAGCGTGGTGTTGTTCTGAAAGAGTTGGGAGAAATCGAGGGAAATCTGCTGCATAAACTTCGTGAGGTATTTTGGAGGGGATTCGAAGTCGCTCTTGGACATTTTAGTGAGTGGCTGTTTTATTGTGGAGGCTTCGTTCGGAGTTTTTCTGCCAGACTGGACTGGGTTTGTTGGCGGCTGCTAACTGTGCAGCTCCCAGCTGCGGCCGCTGGCAACGCGCCAGGAAACCGTTTCTCTCCGAAAACAGGGAGACAAGCGCCGTTGTTCCCCCATTAACATCGGGACAACATCCTTCGTCCTTTGTCGTCGTGATTTTCGTTCAGTGTAGGAGCTGGAACATTTTTCGAGACTTCTCGACCTCTCACGGCCTGGGAGTTCCTCAGGACCGACGGAACCTTTCCGGGCGTTGAAATTTCTGTCGCCGAGCCAGCAATGTACTTCCGAGTACAAACTGTTCTGTTCAATTAATGTACTCGCTCCTGGACTTTATAATCGGCGTCGCCTCGTATTTTCCGACTCGGACACAGTGCCAGCATGCCGGACCGGTCTCCAGGGAGTTACAGGCCTTCGGGGAGTCATGCAATGACGGCTGCCTCTCCACCCTCGGACAATGCCCTGTTTCGGTAGGTGGAAGATGAGCGCCTCCTGTATTTTGCGTCCTGGAATAACTCTGGAACAATGTGCGGAGGCCATGGAGGACTTGATTGCGGGAGACGGCATCTTGGCCTCCGAGAAAGAGTTCGGGAGGGCAGTGTTTTATTTGAGAAATGATGAGTCAGTGCACCGGGCTCTCAGTAGGGGGATCAATGTGGAAGAGATCTGTTTACAGATGGAGCCGGTGACAGCTCCCACGCAACGAATTGTCCTCGGTCACGTCAAGCCTTTCATCCCCATTGAACTCCTGCTTCCCCATCTAGCCTGTTTGGGACAAGTACAGTTAGGGATAACTGTCATAAGACACAAATCTAAGAGACGTACCCACCGCAACGTAATCTCTTTCCGGCGCCTGGTGGTCGTGCAGCTGGCACGGATAACACGGTTGAGGGCCGGTTTACTGTCCGGCACCAGAGGGGAGACCATCAGGTGCATTGGAGCTTTGAGCGCCCACGACGCCATGCGTGCGGGAAGGTGGGGCACTTTCGGAGGGACAGTCTCAACACCCAAAACCCTGGGGAGATCACTTCTGGCACCAATGCCCCAGCTGCACCTACTCCGGTTCCTATTCCTGCCCCTACACCTGACCCTATTCCTGTTTCTCTTTCACCCCTGCCCCTGCCCCTGCGGTTCGGGTGGGAGATCTTGAGGCTGTGTGCAGGGAGATTCCGGCAGGGGACTGGGTGCAGCCTGCGCGGGGCAAGAAAGCGAAGAAGAAACACAAGCACCCTAAGAAGTCGGCCCCCAGAACGCAGAGCTGACGCCCACTTGGGGAAGTGTACAGGTGGACGGGGAGAGTGCCGCCGCCTCGGTGAATCCTGCAGCTGTGTGCTCCTCTGGCTTGAAAAGAAGAAGGGGATCTTCCCACAAGGGGGCATGGAGTGTAGATGCGGAGGAATCCCCGGGAGGGGTGAGAATCCGGGTGGTGCCTGGTTCTACACCTGAATCCCCAGATGTGGCCTCCAGTCCTGTGGTAGGTGGAGTGATTGTGCAGAAAGGTGGTTTTAGCCCTGTTTATGCAACTGAGACAGCCCGAGAGCCCTCCACCCAGGACTTACTAGTTAGCGCCTCCCGGGAGGCAATAATGTCAGCGGAGCGGAGCCCAGCCTCTGTCACTCTCAGCATCAGGCTGCCGGTGGACCCCTAGAACCGGAGTTGCTAGGGTCCACCTCGTACCTGTCTCCTGGGGAGGGTGCTGTGCTCTCCACATGCCGACCCCTGCAACTAATGGCTCGCAGGGAGTTCCTGGGGATTATCCCTCCATTGTCGCAATTGTGGATAAGGTTGATGCGACGGTGGAGCAGGCAGGCATGAGTGGGGTACCCACTGCGCAGTGTGGGTTACAAGTACAACCGTCAATTGGTGCACACGGGGAAGAGATGAGGGATCTATTTGTAGTGAGGGGGTGGACGGAGTTTTCTTTGATAGCGAGACACCCGCTCCTGAGAAATCACCGTTGATACCTGTGGAGGAAATCAGAGAGTTCATTCTCACCTCTGACCGTGCAAAGCATCGGCCGAAATTAGCATCCCTTCGCTGGTCTTAGTATGCCGAGACCGGTTAAATCCTTGCGTGTCATCCTCAGACGGATGGGGAAGGGGAAGAGGAATTCTGTGTCTGGGAACGACAGGCGACAGCTGAAATCCCTCCTGGATGACCTGGTGAGGGACATCGGAGAGGTGAGCAGCTTTACCCCTTCGGGAGATGTTGGGTTGGTTGTGTTGGCACCGCTCGGGCCCGGAAAGCAAAGAGTATTCTTGCTGTTTTCGGGATAGTGTGGTTAAGGGCGCCACCTAGTGTACACCGACACGAAGCTCACCGTAGCCAGTCTCATTTCTCCGGGACGGGACATACACGGAGAGTTTCCTGCAGGAAACCCATACCATCCCGGGGGATGAGTCCGCTTGGCTCCTGGTCTGGCAGTGAGAGGTCTACATGAGCCACCTCAGCAACAGCTCTAGTGGGGTGGCGATCCTGCTGGCCCCAACCTTCCGGCCGAAAATCGTGTGTCTAAGATGTCGTGCCCGGCCGTCTGCTCCACCTGGCCGTGCGCCTGGATGGTGTACCTCTGCATTTTATCAATGTGAATGCCCCGAGGGGCGAGATGATGCAGACGCGCCTATTCTATCAGCTGTCCACTCTGCTGAGTTCCATCGATCCTGGGGACTGCGCCATCCTCGGGGGAGACTTGAACTGTACCCTCGAGGCGGGGGACCGCTCTGGACTCCAGCGCAACCCAGTATCGGGAAAGGAGTTAAAGGAGTCAGTCGGCTCCTTTGATTTGGTGGACAACTGACGGAATATTCACCCCGATTCTAGCGCCTTCTCGAGAAGTTCTGGAGGGGGAGGTTCCCGCATCGGCCGCCTGCACATCTCCCGGGCGTACATCTCCCGCGAGTCGGCGCCCTCCATGCGGCCGGTGTTGTGCTCGGATGATCACCGTGTGTGGATGGAATTTACTCCTCTGCACCCTTGGGTGCGATTGGGTATTGGCATTTTAACAACCGACTGCTAGAGGACAGCCGATACCGGGATTCTTTCCGAGCGCTCTGGGTCACTGAAGAGAGAGACGGGAGATTTCTGCTCCCTCTGGCTATGGTAGGAAATGGGCAAAGCCCGCATCCGGTTTTTATGTCGGGAGTACACCAGGGTTTCGACAAAGAGGCGGGGCTCTGAGACTGAGCGGCTTGAGAGAGCTTTGCTTGACCTGAGTCCCGTCTTGGTCCGACCGCTGGAGACCGACACCTATGAATAATAAGTTTACCGTCCTGGATGCTGTTGGCGAGGAGGACCGACCAGGTGTGAGCCACGGTGGCAGGGCCTCTGGCACTGAGTCTGACCCTGTGGTGCAGAAGGATGGGACGGAGAAGAGGAGAGCTGTCGTCATTGGGGACTCTATAGTCAGAGGAGCAGACAGGAGATTCTGTGGAGGTGGGAAGGAAACCCGGAATGTTTGTTGCCTCCCGGGTGCCAGGGTCCGGGACGTCTCTGACCGGGTGCATGACATCCTGGTACGAGAGGGAAAACAACCAGAAGTCGTGATACATGTTGGGACCAACGACATTTGCAGGAAGAGTGATGAGGTCCTGAAGTGTGAGTTTCGGGAACTAGGCAGAAGGCTGAAGAACAGGACGTCAAGGGTGGCGTTCTCAGGATTGCTGCCAGTGATGGTAAGAATTGGAGGCGATGGCAGCTGAATGCGTGGCTGAGGAGTTGGTGCAGGGGGAGGGTTTTAGATTTTTGGACCATTGGGATCTCTTCTAGGGAAGGTGGGACCTGTACAGATTGGATGGGTTGCACCTGAACTCCAGGGGGAGCACTGGTAGGTTTGCTCGCATGGTTCGGGAGGGATTAAACTAATTTGCAAGGGGGATGGGACCCGGAGCGATAGAGCAGTGTAAGAAGTATATGGAGTAAAACCAGATCTAACATATAGAGAGGCTTTGAGGAAAGAGCAACAGAATAAAGAGTATAAAGGTAGTAAGGTAGAAGGGCTAAAGTGTGTGTTCTTCAATGCAAGAAGCATCAGGAACAAAGGTGATGAACTGAGAGCTTGGATACATACATGGAATTATGATGTAGTGGCCATTACGGAGACTTGGCTGGCACCAGGGCAGGAATGGATTCTCAATATTCCTGGATTTCAGTGCTTTAAAAGGGATAGAGGGGGAAGGGAGGAGGGGTGGCATTACTGGTCAGGGATACTATTATGCTGCAGAAAGGGTGGGTAATGTAACAGGATCCTCATTTGAGTCAGTATGAGTGGAAGTCAGGAACAGGAAGGGAGTAGTTAATCTACTGGGGGTATTCTATAGGTCCCCTGGTAGCAGCAGAGACACAGAGGAGCAGATTGGGAGGCAGATTTTGGAAAGGTACAAAAATAACAGGGTTTTTATCATGGGTGACTTTAACTTCCCTAATACTGATTGGCACTTGATTAGTTCCAAGGGTTTAGATGGAGCAGAGTTTGTTAAGTGTGTCCAGGACGGATTCCTGTCACAGTATGTTGACAGACCGACTAGCGGGAATGCCATACTAGATCTAGTATTAGGTAACGAACCGGGTCAGGTCACAGATCCCTCAGTGGGTGAGCATCTGGGGGACAGTGATCACCGCTCCCTGACCTTTAGCATTATCATGGAAAAGGATAGATTCAGAGAGGATAGGAAAATTTTTAATTGGGGAAGGGCAAACTATGACGCTATAAGGCTAGAACATGCAGGTGTGAATTGGGGTGATTTTTTTTTCAGGGAAATGTACTATGGACATGTGGTCGATGTTTAAGGGTCTTTTGCAGGATGTTAGGGATAAATTTGAGGAAGATAAAGAATGGTAGGGTGAAGGAACCATGGGTGACAAGTGAAGTGAAGAATCTAGTCAGGTGGAAGAAGGCAGCATATATGAGGTTTGGGAAGCAAGGATCAGATGGGTCTATTGAGGAATATAGAGTTGCAAGAAAGGAGCTTAAGAAGGGTCTGAGAAGAGCAAGAAGGGGGCATGAGAAGGTCTTTGCGAGTAGGGTAAAGGAAAACCCCAAGGCATTCTTCAATTATGTGAAGAACAAAAGGATGACAGGAGTGAAGGTAGGACCGATTAGAGATAAAAGTGGGAAGATGCGCCTGGAGGCTGTGGAAGTGAGCGAGGTCCTCAATGAATACTTCTCTTCGGTATTCACCACTGGGAGGGAACTTGATGATAGTGAGGACAATATGAGTGAGGTTGATGTTCCGGAGCATGTTGATATTAAGAGAGGAGAGGTGTTGGAGTTGTTAAAATACATTAGGACGGATAAGTCCCCGGGGGCTGATGGAATATTCCCCAGGCTTCTCCACGATGCGTGCGAGGAGATTGCTGAGCCTCTGGCGAGGATCTTTATGTCGTCGTTGTCCACGGGAATGGTACCGGAGGGTTGGAGGGACGCGAATGTTGTCCCCTTGTTCAAAAAAGGGAGTAGGGTTAGTCTGGGTAATTATAGACCAGTGAGCCTTACATCTGTGGTGGGAAAGCTGTTGGAAAAGGTTCTTAGAGATAGGATCTATAGGCATTTAGGGAATCATGGTCTGATCAGGGACTGTTAGCATGGCTTTGTGAAGGGCAGATCGTGCCTAACAAGCCTGATAGAGTTCTTTGAGGAGGTGACCAGGCATATAGATGAGGGTAGTGCAGTGGATGTGATCTACATGGATTTTAGTAAGGCATTTGCCAAGGTTCCACACAGTAGGCCTATTCAGAAAGTCAGAAGGCATGGGATCCAGGGAAGTTTGGCCAGGTGGATTCAGAATTGGCTTGCCTGCAGAAGGCAGAGGGTCGTGGTGGAGGGAGTACATTCAGATTGGAGGGTTGTGACTAGTGGTGTCCCACAAGGATCTGCTCTGGGACCTCTACTTTTTGTGATTTTTATTAATGACCTGGATGTGGGGGTAGAAGGGTGGGTTGGCAAATTTGCAGATGACAGAAAGGTTGGTGGTGTTGTGGATAGTGTTGAGGATTGTCGCAGATTGCAGAGAGATATTGATAGGATGCAGAAGTGAGCTGAGAAGTGGCAGATGGAGTTCAACCCGGAGAAGTGTGAGGTGGTACACTTTGGAAGGACAAACTCCAAGGCAGAGTACAAAGTAAATGGCAGGATACTTGGTAGTGTGGAGGAGCAGAGGGACCTGGGGATACATGTCCACAGATCCCTGAAAGTTGCCTCACAGGTAGATGGGGTAGTTAAGAAAGCTTATGGGGTGTTAGCTTTCATAAGTAGAGGGATAGAGTTTAAGAGACACGATGTAATGATGCAGCTCTATAAAACTCTAGTTAGGCCACTCATGGAGTACTGTGTCCAGTTCTGGTCACCTCACTATAGGAAGGATGTGGAAGCATTGGAAAGGGTACAGAGGAGATTTACCAGGATGCTGCCTGGTTTAGAGAGTATGGATTACGATCAGAGAGCAAGGGAGCTAGGGTCTTTACTCTTTGGAGAGAAGGAGGATGAAAGGAGACATGATAGAGGTGTACAAGATATTAAGAAGAATAGACAGAGTGGACAGCCAGCGCCTCTTCCCCAGGGCACCACTGCTCAACACAAGAGGACATGGCTTTAAGGTAAGGGGAAGGAAGTTCAAGGGGGATATTAGAGGAAGGTTTTTCACTCGGAGAGTAGTTGGTGCGTGGAATGCACTGCCTGAGTCAGTGGTGGAGGCAGATACACTAGTAAAGTTTAAGAGACTACTAGACAGGTATATGGAGGAATTTAAGGTGGGGCGTTATATGGGAGGCAGGGTTTGAGGGTCGGCACAACATTGTGGGCCGAAAGGCCTGTAATGTGCTGTACTAGTCTATGTTCTACGTTATATGAAATAAATACCAGGAGAAGAAGGACGCACTGAGGAATCTGCAGCTTCAGCAGTCCCGAGGTGCGTACGTAAGGTCAGGGACCCAAATGCTGCAGGATTTAGACCGCGGCTCACCCTTCTTCTACTCGTTGGAGAGGTGGCGGGGAGTCCAAATGCAATTAGTGGAGTTACCGGTTGCTGATGTTTCCTTCGTTACGGACCCTGAAGAAATCAGTATAGAAGTCCGTTCATTCTATCGGTCCTTATGCTCACTGGACCAGTCAAACGCAGATTCGTGCAATGAGGTCTGGAACGATTTGCCTAAGGTCAGCCCTGAGGACGGAGTGCGGCTCGACGCTCTCCTGACTCGGGAAAAGCTGTCTACTGCCCTTAAACAACTCCGGAGTGGTAAATCCCCTGGCTAAGATGGACTAAGTGTATTGTTTTATCAGGGTTTCTGGGATGTCCTGGGGGATGACTACAGCCGTCCTAGGGGAGAGACTCCCCACAGGGAAAACGCCCCTCTCATGGCGGAGAGCTGTCGTGGTCCTACTGCCCAAGAAGGGAGATCTCCGCCAGCTGAAGAACTGGCTCCTATACTCTGCCGCAGAGAGCCTTGTGAAAGATCAACGGATCGTTGACATAGCTCATTCCCTTCAGAAGAGGAGTACGTCAGGGGTGTCCCATGTCCTGTCAGCTGTGTGAGATCTGTATCGAGACATTCTTGAGCCGTCTTCGGTGAAGGCTGATGGGTCTAGTTCTGCGCGAACGGACATGGAGGTCGCCCTCTCGGCCTACGCCGATGATGTACTCCTCATAGTGACAGATCCCAGTGCACTGCGGAGGATGCGCGAGTGACGAGTTTTCTCGGTAGCGTTCTCCACTGGGATCAACTGGGCGATATGTTCCGGACTCAGTGGTCAGGGGCAGGTGGACTCCCTGCCACGTTTGAGTGGAGTACCAGGCATCTGGGAGTATTCCTGAATCCTTCTGGGGAGACCTGGCTTGTGAACTGGCAGGACCTGGAGACGAAAGCCTTCTCAGGCAACTTTCCTATCGAGGCAGGGTGGTGGTCATAAACCAGCTGGTGGCCTCCATGTTGTGGTACCGGGTGGTCACCTTGGCTCCACCTGCCCCTTTTGTCGCGAGAATGCAGAGGAAGTTAGTGGACTTCTTCCGAGGTACTGTAACAGGAAACCCTGGGTCTCCGCAGCGGTCTGGAGTCTCCCAGTGGGAGAGGGCGGACAGTCGCTGGTGTGTGTACGTCCGCGACTGGCGTCTGTCCGCCTCAGGACCCTGCAGAGATTCCCGTACACGAGCACCCTCCGAGGTGCACGTATTGGCGACATTCTTCCTCCGGAGGGGCTGCTGTCTTTACGGAGAGATGCAGCTACCACCCGGGGGCGTCAGCCGTGCTGCTTTGCGGAGACTGCCCGCCTTCAATCAGGACTTATCCCCTCCTCTGGCAGAGGGCGGAGTTCTGGCCGACCCCTGCCCTACCTCAACTGATGCCGGTGCTGCTCAGGTGAGAGGAACGACGCAGGCTGGGCTCACCTCTACACCGCCGGAACTGCTTGTCGGGCCCAGGCCCCGCAATCTGATCCGAGAGCCGAGCCACACAACCGGAGCCGTCTCTCCTCGCCACCCACAATCCCATTCAGGGATGCAAGTAGGATGTACCTGTATGGGTTGCTGCTCCACACCGTCCACTTCCCAGCCCTTGTCCACCGTCCCGACACGCCATGGCGGGCCGACTTTCCACCTGGAGGTGAGGGGAGTCCTGAATGGAAGTCCCTTTACGAGGGAGTTCTTCCCGTGAAGAACATGGGCTGGAGGCTACTGCATAGAGCAGTGCCCTGTAATAAGTTATTTAGTTTGTACACGGATCTCCCAGCCGCAAGGAGGAGACCTTGTACCAAATGTAACTGGAGTGTGCGAGGCTGCAGCCTCATTTTGCATCTGTGTGTGGGCTGCTTCTCGCCGTCTGCTTTACATTTTAGCCCCACCCTATTTATATACGGTCATCCAGTAAGGAGGGGACATGGAGGGATGAGGATGTCCTTGTCAACTTGCTCCTGGGGCTGGCGAAAACAGCCATCCGTGGGTCTTGGAAACGGGTGGTGGAGGGATCCCCCAGGGCAAACTGTCAGGCAATGTTTAGGGGGTATGTTCCTGCCCCGGTAAATATTGAGAATGAGCACGTGCTGTCCATGGCGACCTTAGGGGCACTCCGGGATCGTGGGCTCCTCGTGGGGGGGGGGGGTGGCTGGGGTGGAGGGTTAGTGCCATGATCGACAGAGATGGAAACATTTTGGTTTAATGTGTATTGCCTATTTGTGGTGTAGTTATTGTATTCGTCACTGGTTTGTATATCAAGTCAAGTCACTTTTATTGTCATTTTGACCATAAATGCTAGTACAGTGCATAATAAAAATGAGACAACGTTTTTCAGGACCATGGTGTTACATGACACAGTACAAAAACTAGACTGAACTACGTAAAAAAAACAACACGGAGAAAGCTACACTAGACTACAGACGTACACAGGACAAGTAAAGTGCACAGAAACAGTGCAGGCATTACAATAAATAATAAACAAGACAGTAGGGCAGTAAGGTGTCAGTCCAGGCTTCGGGTATTGAGGAGTCTGATAGCTTGGGGGAAGAAACTGTTACACAGTCTGGTCGTGAGAGCCCGAACGCTTCGGAGCCTTTTCCCAGATGGCAGGAGGGAGAAGGGTTTGTATGAGGGACGCATGGGGTCCTTCATAGTGCTGTTTCCTTTACGGATGGAGCGTGTAGTGTAAATGTCCATGATGGCTGGAAGAGAGACCCCGATGATCTTCTCAGCTGCCATCATTATCCACTGCAGGGTCTTGCAATCCGAGATGGTGCAATTTCCGAACCAGGCAGAGATGCAGCTGCTCAGGATGCTCTCAATACAACCCCTGTAGAATGTGATGAGGATGGGGGGGTGGGAGATGGACTTTCCTCAGCCTTCGCAGAAAGTAGAGATGCTGCTGGGCTTTCTTTGCTATAGTGCTGGAGTTGAGGTACCAGGTGAGATTCTCCACCGGGTAAACACCAAGAAATTTGGTGCTTTTAATGATCTCTACCGAGTTGCTGTCGATGTTCAGCGGGGAGTGGTCGCTCCATGTTCTCCTGAAGTCAACAACCATCTCTTTTGTTTTGTTCACATTCAGAGACAGGTTGTTGGCTCTGCACCAGTCCGTTAGTCGCTGCACTTCCTCTCTGTAAGCTGATTCGTCGTTCTTGCTGATGAGACCCACCACGGTCGTATCATCGGCAAACTTGATGATGTGGTTCGAGCTGTGTGTTGCAGCACAGTCGTGGGTCAGCAGAGTGAACAGCAATCGACTGAGCACGCAACCCTGGGGAGCCCCCGTGCTCAGTGTGATGGTGTTGGAGATGCTGCTCCCAATCCGGACTGACTGAGGTCTCCCAGTCAGGAAGTCTAGGATCCATTTGCAGAAGGAGGTGTTCAGACCCAGTAGACTCAGCTTCCCAATCAGTTTCTGAGGGATGATTGTGTTGAATGCTGAACTGAAGTCTATGAACAGCATCCGAACGTACGTGTCTTTTTTGTCCAGGGCCAGGTGGAGGGTGGTGGCAATGGCATCACCTGTTGAGCGGTTGGGATAGTATGCAAACTGCAGGGGGTCCAGTGAGGGGGGTATTGGAGTATAAAAGTTGCATTATTTGCTGTGTAACCAAAACTATGTAGTCAGCTTGCTATGCATGTATCCAAAATGAAATCCTAGGAATGTAGAAGACAATGGTATGTTAAGAGAAAGCTAAGAGATGTAAATTTTGTAATCTGAGTTTGCTATTTGCTATGCATGTACCCAATTTAGCAGGAGAATGAAATATTAAGAATGTAGAAGACAATGGTGTGTTAATGAAAGATAGCTAAGAGATGTTGATTAGAACATGATTAAGTCACGAAGTATTAAGAATGTAAACTTGCTATTTGCTAGAGAATGAAATCTTAGGAATGTAAAAGACAATGGTGTGCTAATGAGAGATAGCTAAAAGATGTAGATTAGAACATAATTGAGTCAATGGGTAGAAACAATAGTGAAAAGATATACGTGTGGTACGTGTGATACGCAACTATAGCAACTGGACCAGGAGATTGCTATAAAAAATGCTGTGTCCAAGGATCGGTGGGCAATCAGCGACTCGCTTAATGACTGTCTCAGCTTTGATTTGCAAATTAAAGTTTAACCCTTCTTGAAGAATCTTATGCATCTCCTAATCATTTGTGGGGCATGAGAAACCACGACAAAATTGGTGACTGCGGCAGGACCGGAAAGAGACTCGCGGAAAGGAAATGGCAGATTGGGGACGCTTCCCAGTCCTCTAGGGAACCCCACAAGGCTAACAGAATAAAGGGTGCACCCAAACAAAAGGTAAGCACTTTTTGCGACAATTTGGACTAAGAATTCTGTTGGCTGTGGGGAGGTCTTGGAGTCTCAGATGTGTGGAACCACTGCCGAAGGGTCTCTCCGGTCCAAAGAATCTGGCAGAATTGGGGGTTAACAGAGGAGGCTCAGAGGATTGATCAAGAACACTGCAGTGAGGGTAAGTACAAGTAAGTTAATAAGAAGTTAAGTTAAGAAAAGTCCACGTGGTGTTGGTAAATCCCTGTGGGTACTGCTTCATTTGAAACGAAGGGCTGAACGGGCAGGGAAAGGAAAATAGAATAGAATTAGAGTAGAAAATCCTCGTGGATATCGCCTTAAGAGATAAGGGTCTGAACAGAGCAAGTTCTGTGGGCACTGCTCTGAATAGAGGCCTGCACGGGCAGAACAGAATAGGAAACAAGGAAAGTCCAATATATAGTTTAAAGCTCTGGCAGATAGACAATAGACTAGGCATAGAATTAGAGTAAATAATATTATCCAGTAATCGAACTGTGAATCTCTGAAATACCTTAAAAAGAGAGAATAACATGACAGGTAAAGGAACAGCAGCAGAGATTCTGAGCAAAAAATCCCCGTTAATTAAATATGAGATCACAAAAACTTCAGAAAAATGGGAAAAAAGAACCAATAACCTGGTCACAAAGTGGCCAAGAGAAGGAACGTTTGATGTAAGTTTGTGCGAAGAAATGGAGGCACTAATTAAAAATTACAAACCAAAAGATAAATCTAAGAAAAGAGAGCAAAAAAAAAGAACGAGAAATGGAAGTGCTAAAACTCTTCAGAACGGAGGGAGAAAGGCTGAGGAGGACAGGCAGAATATTGATTACAAGCGAGGAAGACACTCAGGTGCTGGAGAAACAGCCTGTTAGAGAGAGAGGAAGGTACAGTGAGAAGCTGACTTTGGCTCCGTACCCGGATGCGAAGGAAACAGAAAAACCCCCCTCCCTATAATGAGGAAGGAACCCCTAAGCAGTGCCCCCTGCTGACGGGAACAGTAAACATGCAGGGAGAAGTACAAGTTTGGGATCATGAGGAGGGAAAAAAACAATACAAGAAGGAAAAAGCGGCGATATGGAAGGAGATACAGGCAGAAAGGATAAAGGTGGAACAGGTACAGAGAGAAATGGAAGAAGGGATTGAACGGATGAAATACTTGAGAGAGGAAAAGGAGTATGAGGAGTATCAGTTATACTATAGAAATAAACAGACTAGAAAAGAAGGTGACTCATTGGAGGAGCAAGAGTTAAGTGGAGAGAGAGAGGATGTGAGAATTTGCGGGGAAGAGGTAGGAGGTAGAAACCTAGAAGAGGAGAAGGAGGCGGTAGGGGAGCGACTTGCGGAAGTAGAGAGAGAGCCAGATAAGCTACTGAGAGGGGGTTGCCAGAAGAGATGCGAAAAATACTCCAGGGGCCAACCAAGCATGGAATCAAGACAGAAAGGAAGGACTCCACAGGGAGACCGAGGGAAGAAGAGAACCCCGGAGACATTTGTGTGGGAGGCAGTAAAGACATACCCTGAGACAGATGGGGAATTAGGTGAGGAGGAGAGCCAGGGCAGGTGGGAAGAAGGAGGAAGAATGATGCCGTTTTTAGTAAAAGGATCAGGACAAGTGCAGTATATCCCTTGGGGATCCCAGGACCTAGAAGGGCTGAAAAACACTCTGCACAATCTACATGAAGGAGCAGGGAAATGGATTAGAGCCTTTGAAGAAGAAACAGCGGGACGATTATTGGCTATGGGAGATTTGAAGGCACCGTTGATAAGGTTGATGGGAACCTCCAAATTTAACGAACTAATGGAAATGGCTGGCATAGTAAACTCGAACGACCCAAGACCTGATGGAGACGGGTTTGACAGAGTGAGGCAGAGGGTATGGCAGGCCCTCAGAAAGCTTTATCCACCCAAAGTGGACCCCAAAGCCTTAAAAGGGGATCCACTGGGAGACACTGAAAACCCAGCAGCTTACGTAGAAAACCAGTTGAAAAGGTGGAGACTGGAGACTGAACAAGAGGTGGAGAATAGCTTATTAATGACCTCACTGTTCTGACATAGCATTTTGGATGCAATGCCTCTGCAAGTAAAATCCAAACTGGAGGAAGTGGTTGGGCTAATGTCAAAGACCCCACACAGAATTTAGAGACCACGTAGTCCATGCGGTTGAGAAATACCGGAAAGACAAACAAAGGTTGGCTGAGCAGCAGGAAGTGTTGCAAAGAAAGTTAATACAAATGCAGCTCAAAGAGCTCAAAAAGAAGGAAAAAGAGAAAAACAAAAAGATGCTGCCAGCAATCACCGGTCCAAGTACAGCCATCGAACTGGACAAAGCACTGCTATATGGAGGGACCGATCATACTGTCAGACATGGGCTGGAAAACCCCATGCCAATAATTATCTTTGAGGGAGCATTCCCACAAATGTCCTATCAGGAACAGACTAAATTCAAACAGCCCAGACAGGACTGGAAGTCCCAAGGAGGGGGACAGAGAAGCTATGGGCAGAGGGGACCAGTGAGGAAACAGGGGGAAAGAAGGTAGAGAGATTGTGCTGGGAATGTAATCAGCCAGGTCACATGAGAAGAGATTGTCCATTTACACCATGGCCTGTCACACACCAGCAGGAACCGATAAGAAGGGAACTAAAGTTTAGCCAAGGACCAGCCCCCACAGGCCCAAGCGGACCTGTGAACCCCTATGCGAGGTATTAGGGGTGCCTCGAGAACTTGAGTGGGAAGGGACATTACCCAATGATAACAAGGGAGGCAGATGAGGAACCCATTGTTCAGGTTATGTTAGAAGGGCAACTGACACCAATGATGATAGATACTGGAGCCACGTACACTTGTGTACAGCCACAGTATGCCCTTCACCTTCCCATGTCAGGAAAGTTTATTAAGACGGTAGGGTTCTCGGGGAAAACACAGTACACGGCTCCAGTGTAGTTGAGAATCGGAAATAAAGGAATTGTTTTGCCGGTGCTAGTATTTAAAGGAACTCTGATTAATTTGTTAGGCAGAGATGCCTTATTGAAACTGGAATTAAAATTAGAATGCACCAGAAATGGGCTGAGTGTGGAAAGAGCAGGGGCTCAATTGATAGTGCGAGAAGACGAGAAGGCTAATGTCTTTTGGATAGGAGACATCGCAGCTCAGATTCAGGAAACCTGGGAAAAATGGAAAAAGGGCGTGCAGGCTATATTACCCAGGGCTGTAATGCCCAAATCTGAGCTACATTGTACAGTGATTTTTGACGAGACTCAGAACAGGGAGTTAGAGGAGAGATGGCACCTGGAGGCATGTACCCAACAGCACCTGGAAGGGGAGGCTGTGATAATTGGAAAGCAAGGGGCAGCTTTACAAGTTAAGTGGAACACCTTTTTAGAAAAATGGTACTGGATACCGGAGGCTGCACCCCACGTAATATTGTTGGTAAACAAGGGATGTCAGTCTAAAGACTTAGGACCCTTAATTAAGAGTGTTGAATCCGTAACAGTGTGGAGGAAAATCATGCCAGAGGTGTTAATATCAGAAGATAACAATTGCATTAAAATAATGTTAAGTGTAGATATGGTAGGGACAGTGAGAGAGGTTGAAATAACTCCCCAACCACACATGTTCTTGCTGGGAAAGGAAAGAGGCCAGCAGAAAGACAGAAGGTTAGATGAGTTGCCGTCTATTCTGTGGTCACAGCATGACACGGACGGAGGGAAAATAAAAACTGCTAGTCCGGTGGAAACAAGGCTGAAAAGGGGAGCAATTCCACCCAGGAGACCACAATACCCTCTAAGACCATAAGCAGAAGATGGAATAGCATTCGACAATGCAGGGGTTACTTGAAATAGGAGTGCTTAAAAGAACAAACAGTCCATGCAATACCCCATTGCTGCCGGTCTTAAAAGCAGATAAATCTAAGTGGAGATTGGTGCATGATTTGCGAGCAGTAAATGATGTGGTAGAGGACTGGCCAGCGGTAGTCCCCAACCCACTCACACTTTTGACTAATGTTCCACCAGGAGCAAGTTACTTTTCAGCGATTGATTTGTGTTCGGCTTTCTTCAGCATTCCTCTAGCCCACCAGTGTCAGTATCTGTTTGCATTTACTTACAGAGGTGCTCAGTATACCTATACCAGAATGCCGCAAGAATTTAAACATTCACCACATGTTTTTAATCAGATGTTGAAGGCAGACCTAGAGGGCGTACCATTGGAAAGTACATTGTTACAGTATGTGGATGACCTGTTGATTTGCTCCCACAGCGAGGAACAGTGTGAGCAGGACACTATAACTCTGTTAGAGAATCTGGCGCACGAAGGACATAAAGTATCCAAAAAGAAACTGCAATTTTGCACGCAGCAAGTGGAATATTTAGGCAGGGTAATATCCAAGGGAGTGAAGGCGATAGCACCAGATCAGATTGAGGCAATAACTAAAGCCCCCAAACCCCAGACTGTAGGGCAGATGATGACGTTTTTGGGAATGGCAGGGTACAGCTCAGATTGGATAGGAGAATATGCTGAGATTGTGGCACCTTTGAGAAAGATAATGAAAGAATCAGGACATACAAATTTGAAGAACGGCTTACAGTGGAATGGAGAGGCGAAGTTAGCTTTCAATACTATTAAGCAGGAATTGCAGTCAGCACCAGCATTAGCTTTGCCTGATTACGAGAAGGTTTTTCATTTGTATGTATCTAACCGACAAGAGGGTTATATCACAGCGGTTCTAACACAAGAGACAGGCACAGGAAAAGCAAAGCAGCCGATAGCATACTACAGTACGAGACTAGATGAGGTGGCTCAGGGGTATCCACCCTGTTATCAGGGATTGGCGGCGCTGTACTATGCATATGAAAAGGCATCATCTGTAACCCTGGGCTATCCTGTGACTCTGTACACACACCACAAAGTAACAGAATTGCTGGAAAGAGGGAAATTTGTGTTGATGCCAGCCAGGATAGCAGCGCATCAGATGCTATTGACATTTCCTGACATAACTATACAGAGATGCACTAACAGTAATATAGCCAATTTTGTCCCTTTGGGCTATGAAGGAGAACCCCATGATTGTGTAGGGAAGACGATGACATTTGCCAAATTGAGAGCAGATTTACGGTCAGAACCACTAGAGGATGCAGATAAAAAGGTTCTGTTCATAGATGGCTCTTGTTATAGGGACAATGATGGAAATCATGCAGGGTTCTCAGTCGAGCTATAAGATTATTAGGATGGAGTCCTGTCCCCAACCGTGTTCCACCCAACTGGCAGAAATCAAAGCCCTGACAGCTGTGTGTGAAATGATGGAAGGTGAGAAAGTAGACATCTATACTGATTCGGCAAATGCCCATGGAGTATGCCATTTATTCGGGGCAGTGTGGAAGCAGAGAGGTTTTAAAAAAAAGTAATGGAGATCCCATACAAAATTGTCAGCAAATTCTAGACTTAATAAAAGCTATAATGAAACCTAAAGCATTGGCTATAGTAAAATGCCAGGCACATAAAAAGGGAAATGACGTAATAACAAAGGGAAATCAAGCTGCGGACGAGGCAGCCAGAAAAGCGTCTGGGTGTACATCAGCTGTCATTGACCCCCAGGTAAGCCTAACTCCAGAACCTGAGGTAGAGGACCTAATTGAAATACAAGGTAAGGCAACTTTGGCAGAACAGACAATGTGGAGACAAAGGGGGGCCAAGCAGAACCCGGAAGGCTTGTGGAGCACGGAAGACGGGTTGATGGTAGCGCCCACCCCTCTACTGATGATTCTGATTTCAGAAGCGCATGGGATGGACCATTGTGCAAAGGGGGAAGTGATAAATAAAATACAGAAGGATGGTTTTTGGTCACCTTATTTACAGGCTTCAGTGGACTTTGTCTTGTCACAGTGCGAGGTATGCGCACAGAATAATATTCGAAAGGGAATTACAACCCCAATAGGCCATATTCCTGTACCTGAAGGACCATTTAAACATCTAGTGATCGATTACATAGACATGATAAAGACAATGAGAGGGAAAGGATACATGCTGGTAGTAATTGATTGATTTAGCAGATGGGTGGAGGCGGTACCTTCAAAAGATCAAGGGGCAAAGACAGTGGTAAAATTTCTGACAAATGAAGTGATCCCAAGGTTTGGTATACCTACAGAAGTTAGCTCAGACAATGGTTCAGCTTTTATCCAGAAAGTGGTCAAACTGGTACTACAGGCGCTGAGGACAAAGCAAAGATTTGGATGTGTATACCACCCTCAGTCGCAGGGCATGGTAGAGAAAATTAATGGAACCCTGAAAGCCAAACTAAACAAAATTTGTGCAGACACTAAACTTAATTGGGTCGATGCTTTACCGTTAGCATTGATGAGTTACCGCATGCAAACTAATCGAATGACATGCCTAGCACCGCATGAGATGCTCACTGGGAGGCCCATGCCAGTGCCCCAGTGGAGAGGGCTGTATAAGGGAACTAGTTTGGAACAATTGGAAGTAGAATTGAAACAATACATGCAGCAGCTAACTATGATACATAGGTCTATTTATGCACAGGAAAAACAGAAAGAGCCGGAGACTGTACAAGGGGAAGGACCGATTAAAACAGGAGACCAGGTTTACGTGCGAGTTTTTCAGAGAAAGTGGAGCAAGCCAAAAAGGGAAGGACCCTTTACAGTGACCAAGGCATCAGCCACCGCAGTTCAGGTAGAAGGCCGCTCCACCTGGTACCATCTGAACCATTGCACGAGGACAGTCCTGCAAGGACAATCAGGTGAGGTGTCCGAGGTAAGTGATGTGGAAGAGCAGTTAGCGGGAGACAGACAGGAGGAACAAGAAGCTGACACTGTACCTCAGGAGTTTGATCAATTGGTAAGGGAAATCTTTGATTCTGAGGCCGGGCCCGAAGACCCTCAGGATGTGGTGGTGGATAGTAGGGCTTCTTCAGATAATGGGGATGACCTGGAAATGACCAGTCGTGCCCCTGGGGACAATGCACCCACATACTCCAGTGCAGACTTGGAAACTATTAGTGTGGATGATATGGAATGGGACTGTTAAGTCCTCACAGAACCTACAGAAAAGAAGCAAGAGGAGCACAACACTTACCTCCTCGCCATGGTTACAGACACGTACTAATCAGTGGTATCAATGGGCAACTTACACGGCAGGGATGATGAAGAGACAGAATTGTTACCTGTGCTCGAGGGAAAGCCCCACTCAGCATGTAGTTTCCATGCCTTATAACTCCTCCACTTGCACGCGGTGGCAAAGAGAGCACAGGGAACAATGTGAGCAACGATGTTCAGTTCCAGTTAGGGCATGTCACAGGAGGATTTGTGTTAACACGGATCCTTGTTATTGAAACTGTCTGAACAATGCACCAATGTGCCCCTATTGGTGTATGCTAGATCAGGCTCCCTCGCAGTTTGATCAAAGCAAGCTTGCCTCTGAATGCAATTACAGCAGACCATGGGCTATAAATAAAAGAAGCCAGACACCTACACTGCAACAGCTTATAATGCAGGACCATCTGAGTTATGAATGTTTCATGCGGGTGGGCACTCACCCGGTTGGCCACTTCCGAGGCAACTGCACTCAGACGTGGGATATAACCCCAGGTAAGGGACACTTGATGGGTTCCCCTCCTCCTGAGGGTGCAATGGACTCTCCGACTATCCCATTAGCAGACACTTGGTGTCTGTGTGGACAGGAAGGAGGTCTGAGATCTACGCTCCCCCTCAGGTGGGAAGGAACATGTACGCGTGTCATGCTGCTTCAGGAAGTTATAATGTCCCCTGAAGTACAGTCCAACACTAACTTCCCTGAGCAGCGGACTCTGCTACGGCAGAAGAGAAAATATGACCCGGACCCAACAATCCGGATTGACAGTATAGGACAGCCGAGAGGTATACCTATCGAATTCAAGGCACGAAATGAGATTGCTGCAGGCTGGGAAGCTATCATACCTGTGATAGGGGTAAACAAAAATGTTGAATGGATAAACTATATATACTACAATCAACAGAGATTCATCAACTACACCGATGATGCACTGGAGGCCTTGGGGCAACAGGTGGATGCAACTAGCAGGATGGCGTGGCAAAACAGACAGGTACTGGATTGGCTTTTGGCAGAAAAAGGGGTGTGTGTGTAATGTTTGGAGAACAATGCTGCACTTTCATACCGAACAATACTAGCCCAGAAGGGTCTTTCACCAGAGCAATGAATAAATTAAAGAATCTGCGAACGGAGATCAAACAGAATGCAGGGTTCGGACATCAGTTTTTTGATTGGTTAGGAAGTAGACTCGGAGGTAGGGAGCATGGCTGAATAAAATAGCAATAACTGTCGGTATTGTATTGTTGAGCTGTGCACTTGTGCTGTGCTGTTTTCTTCCTTGTCTCAAATCTCTTGTAGTGCGTGCTGCAACCAAACAATTTCCGATGCTCGTGGCAATTACTGAAGCAAGCTTAGTGGAGAAAGAAACCCAGAAAATGTATCGTTACAGCCTGCAACACCTGCAGGATGAACAAGAGCAAAACGACAGTGTGGGGGTAGATTGTAAGGGCTTCTGAGTTTTTTTCCCTGTCTCAGGTACAAAGGGACGGGTTATTGGCTCAGCGGTCCAGGGTAACAGGGAGAGAATATGTTGAGGTCTTGGCGCAGAAAATTATAGTTTAACCCGAGATTTGGGAATAAGTGCTTGAGTTTATTGGGGCTTTTGTGTGCAGATTCTTAGTCTTCTTTCTCTATGTGAGACCCTCTGGGTCTCTAAGGGGGGTATATTGGAGTATAAAAGTTGCATTATTTGCTGTGTAACCAAACCTATGTAGTCAGCTTGCTATGCATGTATCCAAAATGAAATCCTAGGATTGTAGAAGACAATGGTATGTTAAGAGAAAGCTAAGAGATGTAAATTATGTAATCTGAGTTTGCTATTTGCTATGCATGTACCCAATTTAGCAGGAGAATGAAATATTAAGAATGTAGAAGACAATGGTGTGTTCATGAAAGATAGCTAAGAGATGTAGATTAGAACATGATTAAGTCACGAAGTATTAAGAATGTAAACTTGCTACTTGCTAGAGAATGAAATCTTAGGAATGTAAAAGACAATGGTGTGTTAATGAGAGGTAGCTAAGAGATGTAGATTAGAACATGATTAAGTCAATGGGTAGAAACAATAGTGTCAAGATTTACCTGTGATACGCAACTAGAGCAACTGGACCAGGAGATTGCTATAAAAAATGCTGTGCTCAAAGGTCGGTGGGCAATCAGCGACTAGCTCAATGACTGTCTCAGCTTTGATTTGTAAATGAAAGTTTAACCCTTCCTGAAGAATCTTATGCACCTCCTAATCATTTGTGGGGCATGAGAAACCACGACAGGGGCAGCAGGGTCTTGATATGCCTGATGACAAGCCTCTCGAAACCATGATGTGAGCGCAACGGGACGGTAGTCATTTAGGCAGGACACTGAAGACTTCTTCGGCACGGGGACGATGGTGGCGGCCATGAAGCACGTTGGAATGGTGGCGCTGCTCAGGGAGATGTTGAAGATGTCAGTGAGAACATCTGCTAGCTGGTCTGTACATCCTCTGAGCACTCTACCAGGGATGTTGTCTGGTCCAGCAGCCTTCCGTGGGTTAACCCTGCGCAGGGTTCTTCTCACATCGGCCACGGTGAGACACAGCACCTGGTCATTTGTAGGAGGGGTGGGCTTCCTCACCGCCACATCGCTATATATTGTAGCACTGAATTTTAAAAAGATATTTTGTAAAATACAGCGGTAAGACATCGAGCAAAACTCCCTCGACACAGTCCTGTGCTCAGACACAGAGTGAAGCTCCCTCATCGTTGTCCCGTTACACCCTCTCGGGACAGGGAAACCACAGTTTATTGATTCTGTCTCCCTCGAGTTAAGGTAAGAACACATGCAGCGTGTAAGTACAGGTCAGCGGGGAGGCTGCTGAGAGGTTTCTGTGATGTTAATTAGCGCCCAGTCTGTCTATTATTACCTCGGCTTTGAGGACTGATTTGCATCTGCTGAGGATTAAACCCCTGTGATGCAGACACGGTGACACACTCTCCCCCAAACCCGGCACCCAGCACCCCGGCATGGCGGGCTGCAGGACTGAACCCGTTCAATGAACATCCACGGGTTCTGATCGAGCAGCCGCCCCCGAGCTCCCAGAGGCAGAGAGAAGCGATGATAATGAGCCGATGATGAATATTTTCCATCCCTCAGACGCCAAGGACTGGGTTACCCTGGAAACTGGGTTGCAGAGAGGTTGTAATCAGCCCATGAGAGAGGCCAGAGAGGGAAGAGAGAGGGGCAAAGAGAAAGAAAGAGTGCGAGAGGGGGCAGAGGTGGAGAAATAGTGATAGAGATAGCGAGGAGAACATTGAGTTTGATGAGGGATTGTAATCATTTTGTGTGAGAGACAGAGAGAGAAAGGGAGTGGGAGGCTGTGTAAGTGGCAGAGTGTGAGAGAAAGAGAGAGAGACAGAGAGTGTGTGAGACGGGAGAGCAAACTCCATGAGATGTTGTAATCAGTTTGTGATCGATAGAGAGAGAGAGTGAGTGAGAGAGAGAGACAGAGAGACAGAGCGAGAGAGAGCGGAGGGAAGGGAGGGAGGGGGAGAGAGAGAGATAGAGAGAGAAGGGGGAGAGAGGGAGAGCAGAAGAGACTCGGAGATCACAGCTTTGTATTGGATTTCCGCGAGGGTTGTTCTGGAGCACGGATCTCTGAGACACTATGGGATCTGCCCCTTCCGCAGCCCTGCCCAAGGTCATTCACCTGGAGGTGGACGGAAGGATTCGAAAGGTAGGATTATTGTCCAATGGTTTCTCACTTCATCCCTCATTATCAGCGCCCAGAAACAACTCATCCTTTGAAGGAATAGAGTCCGCACTTATCTAGCTCTGGGTTCACGGGATAGGAATCCAACCGTAACATGGATATGTATGGTGGGACGGTATGGAGGAAAATTCACTCTGTGTCTGACTCCAGGAGTGTGTGATGGGACGGTGTGGATGGAACTTCACTCTGTGTCTGACCCCGGGAGTATGTGATGGGACAGTGTGGAGGGAGATTCACTCTGTGTCTGACTCCGGGAGTGTGTGATGGGACGGCGAGGAGGGAGTTTCACTCTGTGTCTAACCTCGAGAGTGTGTGATCGATTGGTGGGAGGGAGCTTTGCTCTGTTTCTGACCACAGGAGTGTGTGCTGGGACAGTATGGAGGGAGCTTCACTCTGTGTCTCACCCTAGAAATCTGTGATGGTGTGGTGGAAGTTCCACTTGGTGTCTGACCTCGGGAGCGTGTGATGGGATATTTGAAACATTGATCTGTAGTGGTGGTCCTAGACTGAAGAAGATTGATTATTACTTTGAACCCCAGGAGGTGGCCACAAGGCCCATCCTGACTGTGACGGTGCACGGAGCAGTCCCATTCCCACATGGAATTTACATGTAACCGGTTTTCCTCGCAGTCACATTCTGAGAGCTGGGTCAGTAACTGAGACAAAGGCGCCCCTGTCTTGTCAAAATGTTCTGACAGCCCGTCATGTGCGCTGTCGGGGTGTCTGATCCCACTCCACGCCGAGGGTCTCTCATGATCCCGGGAAACCTCTCCAGCCTGTTCTGTCTCTCCTGTCGCCAGCCAGTAGTGAGGCCATTCAGACAACCCCTCTCATTCCAGCGTTTGAAATAGCCTTTCCAATCAGACCCCCATCTCCTTCTCCCGATGTTTATTCTCCATTGGGAAGCTCCCACCCGATCTGTTTCTGTCGCACTTCCCCCTCCTTTCAGACAAAACATTATCTCCCCTTCACCTCTCCATAGAAAACGTTCTACCCCCGCAGATACTTCACCATTTTGTTTTACTCCGATCACATTTTCGTCCCCAGGAGTGGATATTTCCCATTGCTAAACCCGGGAATCCAGGAAGGAGGCGCTTCAGCCGGCTCAGAGTCCGTGCTAGCTCTTCGTCGATCCCATCATTCCCACCTTCTGTTCCTGAACCAGTCATCAAATGGAACAACCTTCTTCCACACATCCAACCCCAACGGGCCGTGGGTTTGCTCATCTCTGAAGGTGAATTGTGACATGATTAATTGGTGTCCCAGAATTTATTCCGGGCATGTGTGAAATGATCCACTTCGGGAGATCAATATGTGGAACACTGTGTTGACAGGGTTGTTCAGGAGACGCTTGGTGTTTTGACATTCATTAGTCAAGGGATTGAGCTCCAGAGCCGCCAAGTGATATTGCAGATTGATAAAACTCTGATTAAAACATACTGGAGTATTGTGTTCAGTTCTGGTCGCCGCAATTTAGGAAGGATGTGGAAGCCAAGGGAATCTACCAGGATGCTGCCTGGATTAGACAGCCTGTCTTCTGAGGATAGATTGAGTGAACTAGGGCTTTTCTCTTTGGAGCAAAGGAGAATGAGACTTCACAGAGGGGTACGATATGATAAGTGGTATGTATGGAGTGGACAGCAATGACTTTGTCTCGAATGTGCCGCCTGGTAGAGGCAGATACGACAGAGGTGGTTAATAGTCAATTAGACAGGTGCAGGAACATGTGGACAATGGAGAGATGTGGGGAGAAGGAGTTGGTTGACATTAGTTTTAATAGTTTGGCACAATATGGTGGGTGGAAGAACCTTTTCCAGTGTGGTACTGTTATCCTTGGCTCCAAGGGGATCTTTCCAATCACCTCTGGTCTCCCTGCCAGAGTCAAACACTCTCATCCTGGGAAACATTCTGGTAAACCACTCCCGTGTCCTCTCACAAGCTCCCAGAGTGTATTTCCCTGAATTGCACCAAGTCATTTCAGGCTGGAATAACTAAGCCCGATGTGCTCATGCCTGGGGAGGGGGTGTGGTGGGTCGGGGTTTAGAAAAACCTGTGCGCCCCCTCTCCAGCCTGTTAGAAGACAGGAGCAGCGGAGGGAGAGGGAGAGGGAGAGGGAGATTGTTCAGCCGAATGGCCCTGACACAGAAGCAGAGAAAACGGCCAATGAACACTCAGCAGAGGTCCAGAAACAGTTCCAGGGGCTCTGCCCTATTCATGTACCCACCTCCCCAGGACTAATCCCTAGAACACTTGCCCCATGGGTGATGAGGCAGACCAGCACAGAGATGCATGTCGTGACTGCCTCTTCCCTTCTCCTCTCTCTTCCTCCTCTCCCATCCCCTCCTCCTCTTCCATCTTTCCCCACCTCTCCTCTCTTCTTTTCCTTTCCCTCCTCTCTCTTCCTCACCCTCCTCCCTTCGTTACTCTCTCCCCTCATTCCCCTCTCCATCCCCCTCTCCTCTTCCTCCCCTCCCCCATCCTCTTCTGTTCCGCCCTCCATTCCAGGTGATCTTCAGCCACTTATCCAGTCCGTCCGACGTCCGGGACCTCTTGTGTGCCGCTGCTGGGCTTTCGAGCAAGTTGGGCCGCTTGGCGCAGCGACTAACTCCCCGCTCCTCAGTCAGAGGGTGGCACGTTCGAATCCGTACGTCTTAGCACCGAGGTCCGAGCTGGGGGAGGAGTAGTGAGGGGGGGGAGCGCTACGGGAGGCGGGGTGTGGAGGGAGCACTGTGGGACCGACCCCTAAGAGGGAGTACTGTGGGAGGGAGTTTTATGGAAAGCCGAGGCGGAGTCTGCCTCTGGTTCTCAGATCTTCTCTTCCTATCCAGAGGGGGCGCGCTGTCCTTGTTTGACCACGAGGGGTCGCCGGTGACCATTGATCCTGAGATGCCAGCCAATCCCAAGAGGTAGGATTCGACGGTCAAGGGGATCTTAATCTTTTTGCACTCCCCCCCCCCCCCCCCCTTGATTTCTCGGAAAATTCCCTCTATACCCTCTCTCCTCACTGGCTCCCTCCCCCCGCCCTCTGCAGGTCCCTGAGGGTGGACGAAATCGAGAGTCAGATTCGGAATAAGCTGGCTGTCTTGGAGAGACGGGTGGAGGGTGAGTGATGTTTGTCCACTCCTGCACCTCCGACCATGGTCTCCATCCCCCTCCTCAGTGACTGGGGGAGGGGGAACGTGGCATTTCCACAGTAACGTCATGCAGCTACCCCCTGTTCCCTCATCCTGCCCCTCCCTACTTAGCCTCTTCCCCTTCATTCTGCCTCTGTACCTCCTTCTTGTCCCCATCTTTCTTTGAGAGATGCTCGAGCTCTCTCAACCTTTCCGCATAAGACATGCTCTCTAATCCAGGCAACATCCTGATAAATCTCCTCTGCTCCCTCTCTGAATTTTCCTCATTCTTCCTATAAAGAAGTGACCAGAACTGAACACAGCTCTCCAAGTGGGGTCGAACCAGAGTCTCACAGAGCAGCAACATCACCCTGCAGCTCTTGAACCCAACTCAATCCCCCACTGATGAGGGCCAATACACCACAAGCCTTCTTAAAAACCACTCCCATGTTCCTATTAAATCTCGCCCCTTTCACCCCAAACATCTGGTCCAGTGGTTCTGAACCCTGGGGTCCATGGAGCCTCAGCTAAGGGTAGGGGTCCATAGTATAAAAAAAGGTTGGGAACCACGGCTGTAGTTCTTGTTTCTCTAACCCTGGCGAAGAGATTCATCGTAATTACACACCTCATGATTTTCTACACCTCTATAATTTCACCCTTCTGTCTCCTACGCTCAAAGGACTTCCTAATCTGCCCAGCCTGTTCCTATCACTCAAGGCCTTGAGTCCCGGCAATATTCCCAAAAACGTCTGCCTTCTTTCTAGCTTAACGGTAGTTTTTCTATAACGGGATGACCAAAATGGTACACAATATTCAAAGCGGAGCCTCAACAACGTTTGGTGCCTCTGTAACATTACGTCCGACTCCAGTACTCAGTGCCCTAACTGATGAAGGCCGGTGTTTAGAAGGACGGTGGGTGAACTCACTGAACCTGCTCAGATCCTGAGGGGACAGGGAAGGGGAGATAATTTCCCCCGTGGGAATGTCTCTCGATTGAGGGGACAGAGTTATCAGAACTGGGGCGGGGGGAATCATTTAATACAGTGATGGGTAGGGGCCAGCACATGTCATCAGAAACAGGCATGACAGTGCCTCTGTTTTGTGGAATTTATTGCCACGCTTGGTGGTGAACACCAAGTCATTGGGTATATTTAAAACAGAGTTTGATATCTCAAAGTGGGTCTCAATATCTCTGAAAATCAATGTTCTTTAAACCTGTTATCCTTGCCTTTTATTGCTATAGTCACATACAAGCTTTGTACTCATGAAAGTTGAAGTCCTCCCCCTTACCAAGTACACCTTTCCCAGAAAATAACCTGTCCCAATCTATACATGCCAGATCCTTTCTGATACCATCTCCAATTTAGAATCTCAAACCTACCCTTTTCCATAAAAATCTGGAAACCAATGGCAGTATGACCACTAGTTGCAAAGTGGTCCACTGCACAAACTTCTGTCACCTACCCTGTTGCATTCCCTAATCGGAGATCTATTATTGCACTCTCTTTTGTTGGGATTTAAGGCAACGTTCTTGACTAATTCTTTCCCAACCAGCCCTTTTCACAGTATGGGAGCCCCAGTCAGTAGATGGAGAATACAGGTGAGAGGCAATGCCGAGGCAAGGTAATGGGTCCGACACAGATTACAGGGGAGGAGCTGTTTGCTGTCTGAAGCAAATTGTGGTGGATAAATCCACAGAATCTTGTGTTTTTTGCAACAGTCTGCAATCTGACTACAAATTTGCTCTTCTGAATCCCAGGGACTGTTGAGTGGTCAGTGGTGGAGGCAGATACACTACTAGTGAAATTTAAAAGACAACTAGATAGGTTTATGGAAGAATTTAAGGTGGAGTTATATGGGAGGCAGGGTTTAAGGGTCAGCACAACATTGTGGGCCGAAGGGCCTGTACTGTGCTGTACTATTCTATATTCTATATAATCCCATTAAAGTGGTCATAACTTTCTTATTCCTCAGTTCTACCCATAAAGTCTCCGTGGACGAACATTCCAGTCTGTTCTGACAGATCACTGCCGTGGCATTTTCCCTGACCAGTAATGCCACCCCAGCCCTTTCATCACCCCCCCCCCCCCCGTCAGTCTGACTCGTCTAAAACAATGGATCCCCGAAATACTGAGCTGCCAGCCCTGCCTCTCCCCCCACAACCAAATCTCAAAGATGGCTAAAATGTCATAATTCCCCGTGCTGATCCGTGCCTTAAGCTCGGCCGCCTTTCCTACAACACTCCTTGCACTGAAACACGCGCAGCTCAGAGCACCAGTCCCACCAGGCTCAACCTTTTGATTCGTGACTTTGCAACATCTTTCTTCACAACATTTGCGATTAGTAATTTCGTGATTAGTAAGGGTGTTAAAGGTTACGGGGGGAAGGCGAGAGAACGGGGTTGAGAGGGATAGTAAATCAGCCGTGACCGAATGGCGGATCGGGTCAGCCCACACGCCGACGCTCCGGTTCGATCGCTCCCCGTGATCGTTGCCCTCCCCCGTGGGTGTCCTCAGCACAGGCTGATCCCAGGATCCCACGGACCCGGAAGACGAGGCGGTTAATCGGGAATGGCTTGGATTGTGTTGCAGTGGAGAGCGGGAGGAGAGCCGAGATCGCCAAGTGTCAGGGGGAGATCGAGAGGCTGCGGGAAGAGCTTGCCAAGAGGTAGGAGGTACACAAGAGGCCAGCCTCCGTCCGATCCATGTCCTCAGGGTGAATTCTTCCCTCTCTTTGGGACAGATCAGCATTTATCGGCTCCCTGTCGCCTCCCTCAAAGGTGGGGCTGAGTCGCCCCTTCGAACCTCCGCAGACCACGGTACTGTGGGGAGAGAGGGAGTCCCAGGGTTCAGACCCGGCGACGGTGAAGGAATGGCACACAGATTTCCGAGTGGGAGTAGAGGAGGGGGCAAACTGTCCCCACAGACATAAAGCTGCCCTCATCCTTCTGGGTAGTAAGAGGTGCGGACGTAGATACTGTCCGAGTCGCCCGGGCGACTAACAGCAGAGTGTTCTGTAGACGCTGCACACTGCAGCCGTGGTGGGCCAGTGGCCAAGGGTGAGGGGGAGGCCAGTACCCTCCTTGTCTATGTAAACTCCTCCTACCCCTCCACCCCTCCCCATCTCTATACCCCTTCCAGCCCCCACACACGTCCCGGTCTTTGAAACCCCTCCAGCTCCTATACCCCTCTCTGTTTCTGTGAACTGCTCTTCCTGCCAGCCCGCCCCTCACGGAGTGGGGATCGCAACACTGTGGAGGGGCTGTGAGGAGGGAGCGTGGGCTGTGGGAGGGGTGGTTAGGAGAGTGAAACGCGCTGCAGGAGGGGCACTGAGGGGGAAAGCTCACACTTTCTCCAGACGAGACGTTAATCCAAGGCCCGGTCTGTGTGTGTTAAAGTCCCACAGCCACACATGGGGAGTCTGGGATGGGTGGGGGAGTGTTTCTCTCTGGGGTCCCAGAATGCTGTTTATGAGATCTTACTGAGCGGTGTTTCCAACTGCATAGACATAGGTATGTGCTTCTGTGAAGAGGCGCCAGGCCAGGGGTGGGGTGTGTGGTTTGGTGGGGCGGAGGTTTAAGACACGCATGTGGCTCTGACGTGGAGATGTTGCCCTCATACACTGACCTCCTGTTCCTCCTTGTGCCTCTCCCTGCCAGTACACCCTCTCTCCAGAGACCATCGAGGCACTGAAGAAGCCAACCTTCGACATCTGGCAGTGGGCTCCCAACGAGGTAGGCATCGGTAATTTCAGAGGCGGAGCTTCTGAGCACAGCAAGAGTCCATCACCGAGCCATGAGGTGCAGTTCCTCATCGAGTCCCACTCCATGGGGGATTGCCTGTTTGAACACAATGTTATTGTCCTTGGCCAACTCTGCTTGGAATTTTTATTGGCTTGTTATTGTCACGTGCACTGAGATACAGTGAAAAGCTTGTGTTGCATACGGTTCATACAGATCAGATCACTACACAGTGCATTGAGCCGGATCGAGGCAAAACAATAACAACGTAGAATAAAGTGTAGAAGCTACCAAAAGAGTGCAGTGCAGGAATATGATAAAGTGCAAGATCATAACAAGGGAGATTGTGAGCTCAAAAGTCCATCTTATCACATAAAAGGTCCATTCTAGAGTCTGAAAACCGTAAGATAGAAATTGTCCTTGAGCTTGGTGGTGTATGCTTTCAGGGTTTTGTACCTTCTGTCCGATGAAAGGGGAAATGTCCGGGATGGGTGTGGTCTTTGATTCTGCTGTCACCTCTCCCTGTCCCAATCTATGAAATGTACATAACCTGTCACCTCTCTTCCCCAGTCTTGCAAATGTACACAACCTGTCAGCTCTCTTCTCCAGTCTTGCAAATGTACACAACCAGACACCTCTCTGCCCCAGTCTCTCAAATGTACACATCCTGTCACCTCTCTTCTCCTGTCTTGGAAATGTACACAACCTGTCACCTCTCTTCCCCAATCTCTCAAATGTACACAACCTGACACCTCTCTTCCCCAGTCTCTCAAATGTACACAACCTGTCACCTCTCTTCCCCAGTCTCTCAAATGTACACAACCTGTCACCTCTCTTCCCCAGTCTCTCAATTGTACACAACCTGTCACCTCTCTTCCCCAGTCTCTCAAATGTACACAACCTGTCACCTCTCATCCCCAGTCTTGCAAATGTACACAACCTGTCACCTCTCTTCCCCAGTCTCTCAAATGTACACAACCTGTCACCTCTCTTCTCCAGTCTTGCAAATGTACACAACCAGTCACCTCTCTGCCCCAGTCTCTCAAATGTACACAAGACACCTCTCTGCCCCCAGTCTCTCAAATGTACACAACCTGTCACCTCTCTTCCCCAGTCTCTCAAATGTACACAACCTGTCACCTCTCCCTGCCCCAATCTCTCAAATGTACACAACCTGTCACCTCTCTTCTCCAGTCTTGCAAATGTACACAACAAGACACCTCTCTGCCCCCAGTCTCTCAAATGTACACAACCTGTCACCTCTCTGCCCCAGTCTCTCAAATGTACACAACCTGTCACCTCTCTTCCCCAGTCTCTCAAATGTACACAACCTGTCACCTCTCTTCCCCAGTCTCTCAAATGTACACGACCTGTCACCTCTCCCTGCCCCAGTCTCTCAAATGTACACAACCAGTCACCTCTCTTCTCCAGTCTTGCAAATGTACACAACCAGTCACCTCTCTGCCCCAGTCTCTCAAATGTACACAACCTGTCACCTCTCTTCCCCAGTCTTGCAAGTGTACACAACCTGTCACCTCTCTTCCCCAGTCTCTCAAATGTACACAACCTGTCACCTCTCTTCTCCAGTCTTGCAAATGTACACAACCAGTCACCTCTCTGCCCCAGTCTCTCAAATGTACACAACCTGTCACCTCTCTACTCCTGTCTTGGAAATGTACACAACCTGTCACCTCTCTTCCCCAGTCTCTCAAATGTACACAACCTGTCACCTCTCTTCCCCAGTCTCTCAAATGTACACAATCTGTCACCTCTCTTCCCCAGTCTCCCATGTCACTACCCCTCCAGTCCGTCAAATGCACACAACCTCTCTCCCCAGTCACTCAATCCTGTCTTTCTCTCACCCATCTCCCCAATCACATTTTCATCAGTTTCTCTCTACCTCCTTCTCTTTCTCTTTTTTAATTCTGTTGTGCTCTCTATCTCCCTTCCCTCCCCAATTCCCTCACTCACTGCAGCTCTCTCTCCCTTCCCTCCCACCCACTCTCCATCTATTTCTTTAGTCACTTGCTCACTTTCTCCCAAATATTCATCACTCTCTCTTTATTTCCTGTCTCTCTTGTTCTTGTCATTTCAATTTCTTAAATCTCTTTCCATTCTCTCATTCCCTTCATCTCATTCTCTACAATTTCTCAGCTTTGCTTCTCTCTCTCTCTCTCTCTCTCTCTCTCACTCACTCTCTCTGGGACCCCGTGCCTCTCCATCAGGGACTCTGCATCTCCCTCTGTCTCTTTGGGACACCGTGCCTCTCTATCAGGGACTCTGCATCTCTCTTTCTCTCTCTGGGACCCCGTGCCTCCCTAGCAGGGACTGTGCATCTCTCCCTCTCTGGAACACCGTGCCTCTCTATCTGGGACTCTACATCTCTCTCTCTCTCTCTCATCCTCAGATCTGCTCTCACACCATTCCTCCCCAACCCCTTTCAAGCAGAGAGTCCAGGACCACAACAGCATCTGGTCGGGTATGGGCAGATGGGAAAGGTAGGGTATGGGTCAGATGGGAAAGGTCGGGTATGGGCCAGATGGGAAAGGTCAGGTATGGGTCAGATTGGAATGGTCGGGTATGGGCCAGATTGGAAAGGTCGGGTGCGGGTCAGATGGGAAAGGTCGGGTATGGGTCAGATTGGAAAGGTCGGTACGGGCAGATGGGAGAGTTCGGGTACGGGCAGATGGGAGAGTTCCGGTACGGGCAGCTGGGAAAGGTAGGGTATGGGTCAGATGGGAAAGGTAGGGTATGGGTCAGATGGGAAAGGTCGTGTACGGGCAGATGGGAAAGTTCGGGTACGGGCAGATGGGAAAGGTAGGGTATGGGTCAGATGGGAAAGGTAGGGTATGGGTCAGATGGGAAAGGTCGGGTACGGGCAGATGGGAAAGGTCGGGTATGGGTCAGATGGGAAAGGTCGGTACGTGCAGATGGGGAAGATCGGGTATGGGTCAGATGGGAAAGGTCGGGTACGGCCAGATGGGAAAGGTCGGGTATGGGTCAGATGGGAAAGGTCGGTACGGGCAGATGGGGAAGATCGGGTATGGATCAGATGGGAAAGGTCGGGTACGGCCAGATGGGAAAGGTCGAGCACGGGCAGATGGGAAATGTCGGTAAGGGCAGATGGGGAAGATCGGGTATGGGCCAGATGGGAAAGGTCGGTAGGGGCAGATGGGAAAGGTCGGTAGGGGCAGATGGGAAAGTTCGGGTAGGGGCAGATGGGAAAGTTCGGGTAGGGGCAGATGGGAAAGGTCAGGTCAGGTATGGGCAGATGGGAAAGGTAGGGTATGGGTCAGATAGGAAAGGTCGGGTACGGGCAGATGGGAAAGTTCGGGTACGGGCAGATGGGAAAGTTCGGGTACGGGCAGATGGGAAAGGTCGGGTACGGGTCAGATGGGAAAGGTCGTTACGGGCAGATTGGAAAGGTCGGGTACGGGCAGATGGGGAAGATCGGGTATGGGTCAGATGGGAAAGGTCGTTACGGGCAGATTGGAAAGGTCGGGTACGGGCAGATGGGGAAGATCGGGTATGGGCCAGATGGGAAAGTTCGGGTACGGGTCAGATTGGAAATGTTGGGTACGGGTCAGATGGGAAAGTTCGGGTAAAGTCAGATTGGAAAGGTCAGGTATGGGTCAGATGGGAAAGGTCAGGTATGGGTCAGTTTGGAAAGTTCAGGTATGGGCCATATCAAGGCAATGGGTCCTGGGCCCAAGAGCATATCAAAGCGGCATGGCCTAGGTCAAAGAGCGAAACATGACCCACTGTTAGGCCGATTTAAACTCTGGGCCAGATTGAACACTAAAGGTGTTGGGTGAGTGTTCAGCTCGCTGCTCGGTGAGGGTCACTTGTCTCTGCGGTGAACTGAGATTGCAACCTGCAACTAACGGCCTGGATCGACTGTGACCGGCTTCGTGACTGTGGACTCACTTCTGTAACTTCAGTTCTGGATGACATTTCCCTACTTTTACAGTTTGCATAATTAGTCAAGTCACTTTTTATTGTCATTTCGACTGAAACTGCTGGTACAGTACATAGTAAAAATGAGACAACATTTTTCAGTACCATGGTGTTACATGACACAGTACAAAAACTAGACTGAACTACATAACAAACAACACAGGGGGAAAAAACAACTACACTAGACATACTCTGGTCGTGAGAGCCCGAATGCTTTGGTCCCTTTTCCCAGACGGCAGGAGGGAGAAGAATTTGTATGAGGGGTGCATGGGGTCTTTCATAATGCTGTTTCCTTTACAGATGTAGCATGTAGTGTAAATTTTGCGAGAAGAGAGACCCCGATGATCTTCTCAGCTGACCTCACTATCCGCTGCAGGGTCTTGCGATCCGAGATGGTGCAATTTCCGAACCAGGCAGTGATGCAGCTGCTCAGGATGCTCTCAATACAACTCCTGTGATGAGGATGGGGTGTGGGAGATGGACTTTCCTCAGCCTTCACCGAAAGTGGAGACGCTGCTGGGCTTTCTTTGCTATGGAGCTGGTGTTGCGGAACCAGGTGAGATTCTCCATCAGGTGAACACCAAGAAATTTGGTGCTCTTAACGACCTCTATCGAGGAGCTGTCGATGTTCAGCGGGGAGTGGTCGCTCCGAACCCTCCTGAAGTCAAAAAACATCTCTTTTGTTCACATTCTGAGACAGGTTGTTGGCTCTGCACCAGTCCGTTAGCAGCTGCACCTCCTCTCTGTAAGCTGACTCGTCGTTCTTGCTGATGAGACCCACCACGGTGGTGTCATCGGTGAACTGGATGATGTGGTTCGAGCTGTGTGTTGCAGCACAGTCGTGGGTCAGCAGAGTTCAGAAATTAGTGCTTTTGTCCCCCACATTGGGTGTTTGACGGTCTTTTTCTAATGGGGCCCATTGGGATTCTTTGTTTTGTTGCTGCCTGTAAGGAGAGAAATCTCAAGGTTCTATACAATGTACATACTTTGATAATAAATCTACTTTGAACTTTGAACCGTAACCTGCAAAGAACGTGACGACAGAGCACCAACGAACATAAATATTATGAACACACTCTGCCAGATACACAAATATTTTGGCATCAATACTGTAAATACTGTGAATACCAGTCCCATAATGTACACTCACTGGCCACTTTATTAGGTACCCCTGTACACATGATCATTAGTGCATATATCTAATCAGCCAATCATGTGGCAGCAACTCAATGCATAAAAGCATGTAGACATGGTCAAGAGGTTCAGATGTCACCCAGAACAAATCTCAGAATGGGAAAGAAATGTGATCTAAGTGATTTTGACAGATTGTTGGTGCCAGAAGGGGTGGTTTGAGTATCTCAGAAGCTGCTCATCTCCTCAGATTTACATGCACAAGTTTACAGAGAATGGAGTGAAAAGCAAAACAGAAAAATATCATTCAGCGAGTGGCATTTCTGTGGGTGAAATGAGAGAGGTCACAGGAGAATGGCCAGGCTGCTTCAAGCTGACGTGAAGGTGACAGTCACTCAGATAAACGTGTGTTGTAACAGTGGTGTGCAGAAGAGCATCCCTGAACACCCAGCACCAGCAGACCACGAAAGGACACCCAGTCACCACTTTATTATGCAAAGGAGGAACGGAATAAAGTGGTCTCTGAGTATTTATACCCGAATTATGGTACTGGTGTCATACTAAATATCATAATGGTGAGCCAGCTTACCGAATACCATAAATATTGCGACCTCACTGCATGAAGTACCATAAAGACTGGGAAGTAACCTCACAAAATACTGTAAATGCTCTAAACACACAGTAATACACCACGAATATTGCAACGAGCCACACCGTGTCCTCTCACCGAATTCTGCAAATATTGTGGACACAGAGCACTGTTGGTCGTAAATATCATAATTGAAGAGCAGGAAATAGCGGAAACACTGATGATGTCACACCAAACGCTACAAATATTATGAACCGGGTCCTATAAACATTGTGAAAATAGTGCCGTTCACAAGTTAGGGTGGCTACCGTAAATATCAGGGACACGGGGCAACAAAAGCCGTAAATATTGACCGGGTCAATCGCAGTGCTACTGTCACGTGAGCGCCAATACCGTAAACATTATAAACAGCCCGCGCTAAAGATGATCACTATTGGGACAGTGAAATTGTACCGTGGTTAGACTGGAAAGAGTACAGGGAAGATTATCGAGACATTGCCGGGACTGGAACGGCTGAGTTACAGGGGGAGGTTGGACAGGCTGGGTTTTCATTCCTTGGAACGGAGGAGATGGAGGGCGAATTTATAGAAGTGATGATAGGCATCGATAAGGTGGGCGGTAACTGGGTAGGACAATCGAAAGCTAAAGGGCACGGGTTTAGAGTAAGAGAGGAAACATTTAAAGGGGATCCGAGGGACAAATTCTTCACACAGATGACGGTGAGTAACTGGAACGAGCTGCCAGAGGAAGTGGTTGAGGCAGGAACATTAGTATCATTTTCGAAGCGCTTGCATCGATATGTAGAGGGGCAGGGGTTGGGGAATATGGGCCGAATGGAGGAAATCGTGATTAGCTGGTGGCACTGTGGTCGGCATGTATTGGTGGGACCGAAGGTCCTGTAGCCGGGCTGTATCGTTGTGACTCCTCGCTGACCCTGTCCAATCTTCTCTCTCCTAACACGGCTATACAACCCCACCCTTCGTTTCAGATTCCTACATCTGCCCACTCACACTGTCCAAGTCACCCTGCATTCTCCTAACATCCTCCTATTTCACACTGCCACTCAGCTGCAGTTGCAGTTTAATATAGATAAATGTGAAGTTATCCATTTTGGTGGTAAGAACAGGAAGGCAGATTACTATCTGAATGGTGTCAAGTTACGAAAAGGGGAAGCACAACGAGATCTAGGTGTTCCTGTACATCAGTCAATGAAAGCAAGCATGCAGGTACAACAGGCAGTGAAGAAAGCTAATGGCATGCTGGTCTTTATAACAAGAGGAATTGAGTATAGGAGTAAAGAGGTCCTTCTGCAGTTGTGCAGGGCCCTGGTGAGACCACACCTGGAGTATTGTGCGCAGTTTTGGTCTCCAAATTTGAGGAAGGACATTCTCGCTATTGAGGGAGTGCAGCGTAGGTTCATGAGGTTGATTCCCGGGATGGCGGGACTGTCATATGTTGAAATATTGGAGCGACTGGGCTTGTATACACTGGAATTTAGAAGGACGAGAGGGGATCTGATTGAAACATATAAGATTATTAAGGGATTGGACACGCTAGAGGCAGGAAACATGTTCCCGATGTTGGGGGAGTTCAAAACCAAAGGCCACAGTTTAAGAATAAGGGGTAGGCCATTTAGAACGGAGTTCAGGAAAATCTTTTTCACCGAGAGAGTTGTGGATCTATGGAATGCTCTGCCTCAGAAGGCAGTAGAGGTCAATTCGCTGAATGCTTTCAAGAAAGAGTTAGATAGATCTCTTAAAGATAGTGCAGTCAAAGGATATGGGGAGAAGGCAGGAACGGGGTACTGATTGTGGATGATCAGCCATGATCACATTGAGTGGCTCGAAGGGCCGAAAGGCCTACTCCTGCACCTATTGTCTATTGTGCTCTTTCACTTTAAAACTATACCTTCTCGTATTTGACTTCTCTACCCTGTCGAGGAAGACACTGTCTGCCTACTGCCTTCTGTGCCGTTAAAAGTATCATGAAAAGTTCCATTAAAACCTCCCCTCAGTCTCCGCTACTCCAGAGAAAACAACCTCATCCCCTCCAGTCCAGGCAGCATCCTGATGAACATCTTCTGCACCCTCTTCAAATCCTTCCGATACTGGGCGAGCAGGAATGAACACAATACTCCAAGTGCGGCTTGACCAGTTTTAAACAGCTGCGACTTAACTCCCCGATGTTGTTCCTTTTCGTGTCTAGTGGCGCATCGGGCGGCATTTCCCCCCGTTTCTGTAGCGTTTGACTGGTGTTTCAACCCAGCCCAGTACGGATAGAAAGCTACAAAGTGCCGGCCGGATTCGAACTCGGGACCATCCGCATCTGATGCCACCACAACACCGGCCGGATTCGAACTCGGGACCATCCGCATCTGATGCCACCACAACACCGGCCGGATTCGAACTCGGAACCATCCGCATCTGATGCCACCACAACACCGGCCGGTTTGTCGTCCACAATATTAACGGCATCGGGTACCGTAAATGTTGTGGAATACAGTTCCGGTATCGTAAATTGTCGGCCGGTCGGGCACAGAAATATCATGAAATACACAGTAATGAATCCTGTCAATATAGTGGAACTCACCATAATGAGTATCGCAAGTATTGTGGATTAGAGCGCTCTGTACCATAAGTATCCTGGACACACGGCAATGAGTAAATATTGTGGACACACAACACTTAGTACCGTAAACATTGTCAACACTCTGCATTGCGTACCGTAAATATTGTGGATGCAGCTCTGAGTGACGGAAGTATTTGGAACACTCAGCACTGAGTACCATAAATATTAGAAACATACAACGTCAAGATGTAATTATACTTTTTAGCTCTCTCAAGGGGCTGCTCAGGTCCTGGCTGCACACCGGCCCTAGGCTCCTCATCTCCGGTCACCCGGTGTCACCAGGTGCGGATAACGGCCCAAGTGCGGAGCGAGAGACACTGAAACAGGTCGATAGTTCACAGACTTTAATGCGAACAGTGTTAAAGGAAAAAGAAAACAATAAACGCCAGACCAAACAGGACCGTTAACTAAAACTCTCAAATGGAAAATGAAGCCTACACTGCAGCTGGAAAGAGCAACTATGAATAAAACGAATACCTCTCGTCTTCAGAGCCAGTTGACCCGACAGTCCAATTTCTCAGGCAAGGCTGAATGCAAGAGGCATTTTGGGCCAAGACCCTTCATCGGAGTCTCAGCTCGAAACCTCGACTGTTTACTCTTTTCCATCGATGCTGCCTGTCCTACTGAGTTCCTCCAGCAATCATGTGCATTACTTTGATTACTAGCATCTGCAGATTTTTCTCTTGAATAAGAAGTTGGTGTTCTGGCACCACTCAGCCCGATTTTCAATCTCCCTTCGATATGCTGATCCATCACCACCTTTGACAGTGGTGTCACCAGTAAACCTGAATATGACATTGGAGCTGTGCTTAGCAACACAGTAAAGTGAGTAGAGAGGGGGCTAACCACACAGCCTTGTGGTACACCTGTGCCGATGGAGTTTGTGAAGGAGATGTTGTTGCCAGTCCAAATGGACTGAGGTCCAAATGAGAAATAGTGGACCCAATTGCACAAGGACGTATTGAGGCCAACGTCTTTGAGCTCACTGATTAGTTTTGAGGAGATGCTGGCACTGAATGCTGAGCTGTGTCGATAAAGAGCATCCTGATGTTTGCATCTTTGCTGTCCAAATGTTCCAGAGCTGAGTGAAGAGCCAATGAGATGGCATCTGTTGTGGATCTGTTGCTCCAGTAGACAATTTGGAGCAGATCCAACTTGTTTCTCAGGCAGGAGTTGATATGTTTCATCACCACCCTCTCAAAGCACCACATCACTGTAATGTACATGCTGGTGGACAATAGTCCCTGAGGCAGGTTTGCTGATTCTTCTGAAGCACCGGTATAATTGAATCCTGTTGAAGCAGGTGGTACCTCAGGCTGCTGAAGTGAGAGGTTAAAGATCTCAGTTGATCAGCACAGGTCATTAGTCTTGTGTGTTGAGACCTCTGGTGCTACAGGTTATATGCTGATGGAAACTGAGCAAGGTTTTCTTCAAACAAGCTTGGTTGAAGTCCCTGTCTATGATTTGAAATGCATTGGAATGGACTATCTTTTGTTTGGAGATGGCATCATGTAAACTCTCAGGCACTTGATTATAGTTACTGCTAGTAGCATGTAAACTGTGGTCAGGATTATGGAGGAGAACTCCTCTGATCAATAGAACAGGTAGCATTTGATCATTAGTTGTTCAAGTTTGGAGGAAAATGAGTTGGACAAAACTACTACATCGGAGCACTACCAAGAGTTTATCATGAAACACACACGATCACATTTTGCCTTTCCCGATTCAGCAGTTTGGTCCATACCATAAATTGAGATTTTTATCACGTTCATACACTTAACTTTGCAGCAGCATCTGTACCTGCACTGTAGCAGAAAGCGATGGACCACGTGCTGCAAGGCTGCCTGGGTACTCAGTGTCACCTGGATGATCACTGTCACCAGTCAGGATGACAAGGAGCATCTCCAAACTCTCAAGACAGTGTTAAATAATGAGGATTATAGGCTCACGACATGATGCAACAAGTTTATTAAATCAAGCATTTGGGGTGTAAAAAATACAACCAGTACTTGTATGGGAGAGATTTTAACCTCATTACTGGTCACAAACAAGTGTCCATCTTCAATACACAGAAGGGTGTTCCAGTAACAGCAGAGCAGCAAACACAGAGATGGGCTCTGTTTCATGAAGGACACAGTTACATGATTGAATTCAAGAGGATGATTAATCATTGAAATGCTGATGGATTGTCCTGTTTACTCTTGAAAAAACATAGCTGAGAAATTTACAAAAGTAAACACTCCTCTTGATATAACACAAATCAAAAGGTGCCCTTTTATGCCAGAGATGATCAAAGAGAAATCAGAAAATCCCCCATGCTGTCTCAAGTCTACCAGGCCACCCAAGATTCAGCAGTTTGGTCCATACCATAAATTGAGATTTTTATCACTTTCATACACTTATTTTTGGAGTAGCATCTGTACCTGCACTGTAGCAGAAAGCGATGGTATGTCCCCCCACTTTTTACTTGCACTGGGATGATTTTGCTCTTGACAGAGGTTGCCTTATGTGTGGATTGTGAGTTCCTGCACCTTCCTGGCTAAGAGCCAAAGTGTTAGAGGAGCCTCTCAACCAGGATGCCAGTCATCTCGATGTGGGCAAAATGAAAGCGTTGGCTTGAAGCTTTGTCTGGAGGCCTGGGACAGATCAACGGATCGAGCAGTTTGTTATGCATTGTTCGGGATGCCGACATGTCCAGAAGAATGGAGTCCAGAGCTGTCCGAACCACTTCCTGCGGTGCCAAAGTCAACTCTTACAACCACCAGGGAGGAGGATCCAGAACTTGAGATTGTTTCACAGCCACAAGTTTCTCCCGCCAACCAGAGTGACCCCACTCCTCCCATCACTGTTACAAGTACAGTGGCTGATTGACTTCAAGTTGTCAAGTCATCACTTTTTATTGTCTTTTCGACCATAACTGCTGGTTCAGTACACAGTAAAAATGAGGTAACGTTTTTCAGGACCATGGTGCTACATGAAACAATACAAAAACCGCACTGAAACTATGTAAAACACAAAAAAACTACCCTAAACTACAGACCTACACAGAACTGCAAAAAGTGCACAAAACAGTGCAGGCGGTACAATAAATAATAGGCAGTACAATAGAGACAATAGGCACAGTAGAGGGCAGTAGGTTAGTGTCAGTCCAGGCTCTGGGTGTTGAGGAGTCTGTGGGCTTGGGAGTAAGAAACTTTTACACATTCTGGTCGTGAGAGCCCGAATGCTTTGGTACCTTTTCCCAGACAGCAGGAGGGAGAAGAGTTTGTGTGAGGGGTGCCTAGGGTCCTTCATAATGCTGTTTGTTTTGCAGATGCAGCATGTAGTGTAAATGTCTGTAATGGCAGGAAGAGAGACCCGATGAACTTCTCAGCTAACCTCACTATCCGCGCAGAGACTTGCGAACCGAGACGGTGCAATTCCCATATCAGGCAGTGATGCTGCTGCAGAGGATGCTCTCGATACATCGAACGTGGTGAGTATGGGGAGTGGGAGATGGACTTTTCTCTGCCTTCACAGAAAGTAGAGACACTACTGGGCTTTCTTGGCTGTGGAGCTGGTGTTGAGGGACCAGGTGAGATTCTCCGTCAGATGAACACCAAGAAATTTGGTGCTCTTAATGATCTCAACGGAGGAGCCGTCAATGTTCAGCAGAGGGTGGTCACTCCGTGTTCTCCTGAAGTCATCAACCATATCTTTTGTTTTGTTCACACTCAGAGACAGGTTGTTGGTTCTGCACCAGTCCGTTAGCCACTGCACCTCCTCTCTGTATGCTGACTTATCATACTTGCTGATGAGACTCACCACGGTCATGTCATCAACAAACTTGATGATGTGATTCGAGCTGTGTATTGCTGCACAGTCGTGGGTCAGCAGACTGAACAGCAGTGGACTGAGCACACAGCCCTGGGGAGCCCCCGGGTTCAGTGTGATGGTGTTGGAGATGCTGCTCCCAATCCGAACTGACTGAAGTCTCCCAATCAGGAAGAGATGAGATCTCAGGGTACTTGGAGGTACGTGATCAAATAGACATACACAGCATGATTTCATCAAGTGAAAATCTCGCCTGACTAATCTGTTGGAACTCCTTGAAGAAACAACAAGCAGGGTAGACAACGGAGAATCAGTTTGTGATGGGTACTTGTACTTTCAGAAGGCCTTTGAGAAGGTGCCACAGATGAGTTGGCTTAACGAGCTATGAGCTCATCAATTTGCAGGGAAGATTCCCACATAGATTAAGCAGTGGCTGATTGGCAGGAAACACAGTGTGGGAATAAAGGGAGCCTTTTCTGGTTGGCTACCAGTGGCCAGTGGTGTTCCAGAGGCGTCTGTGTTAGACCAATTCTATATCAATAATTTGGATGATGGAATTGATGGCTTTGTTGCTTAGCTTGCAGACGATATGAAGTTTGGTGGAGATACAGGTAGTTGTGAGGAAGTAGAGAGGCTACAGAGGATTTAGAAAGATCAGGAGAATGGGCAAAGAAATGGCAGATAGAAAACAGTGTTAGGAAGTGTATGGCCATGCACTTTCATGGAAGAAATGAAAGGGTTTGATTATTTTCTAAATGGAGATAAAATACAAAACTCGGAGATACAAAGAGATCTGAGATTCCTTGTGCAGGAATGCCCAAGGTTAATTTGTAGGTTGAGTCTGCGGAGAGGAAGTCAAATGTGATGTCAGAATTATTTTCAAGAGGATTAGAATATAAAAGCATGAATGCAATGTTAATACTTTATGAAGCACTGCTGAGATCTTACTTGGAGTATTGTGAGCAGTTTTGGGCCCTTAATATTAGAAAGGATGTGCTGAATCTGGAGAGAATCAGAGAATCCTTTGATCCTCAAATTTTTCCCCACACACCCTTCCATCCCCTCCTCCAGCACACTCCCTTACTCCCCTCTCTCTCACTCCTCCCTCCAGCTCATTCCCTCAGTGAAGCTGCAGATCTCCAAGGCACACAAACACGTGATGACACACACACAACATGTGACCATGTACTCACTTGTCTCAAACACGCATGTGGAAGAGAGACATATAATAGGTTATTAACTGTCCAGGGCTATCATGGGGTATCAATGCCCTGAAAACAAGCTTCTTGCAGCAACAACAGAGTTTCGAAACAGACACGATAAACATAGATTAATGTAACCTCAAATTAACATACATTTAATCAACAAAATAAATAAAACAGACTGTAGGAATGGTGTAGATGAGAGAAAATCTGGTTTAACATTGGGTTAGGGTTTTCTGTGTGGGTTCAGGAACCTATGATTGTGGAAGCAAGTTGTTGATCAAACCTCTTTAGGAATAAAAAGGCACACCATGTCCTCACGTGGTACAAACATACATGCTCGTAGACATGAACACACCAACACAGCCAGGCACTCTTATATGGAGAGAAAGGGGTGGGGAGAGAATGTTGGTGAGAGAGGAGAGGGAATGAGGGAATGAGGGAGAGAGGAGAGAGAGGGGGAGAGGAGAGAGAAAGAGAGGAGAGAGAAAGAGAATTGTACAGGACACACACACACTCACTGTGGAGGGGTTGATCTAACCTGCATTGCCTGCTCTCCCTCTGTCTGACCGTTTGGGCTCAGCTCAGATGTTCATGGATATCAAGTGCCACAAACACCAGACACGGGACCCTGGTGATGTTGCTCTGCCCTCTCCAGAGACCTTCAGCACTTCCCCATGTAACCCATCACTCCCCACTTTACCTAACACGGGGTGAGCAAGGCTGACCAACAGGAAGAACGGACTGACACTGATATCCCAGAAACACAACCTCGCTCAACCCACCCACATCTCCAGTGTCCCACATCTGCCATGAAACAGCCAAGCTTACGATGAGGCATCGTTTAGAAGCTTCCGACAGATAGGTCGGTATCTGTTACCCGGGGTTGTAATGGTCAATATTAGAGGACACGCATTGAAGGTGAGAAGGCAGAAAACATTCACAGGACAGCATTCTTTTCATACAGCAAGCTGAGGGAGTCTGTAATGTTCTGTCAGGGGTGGTGGTGAAGATAGAGGCACTAAGATAGGCATAGGAATGTGCAGGGAATGGAGGGATATGGACATTTTGTAGGCAGAATAGGTTAGTTTAGTTAGGGATTGGGTTTCTAGAATATTTAGCTCACCATAACATCTTGAGCCACAGGGGCTGTTCCTGAACTGTACTTTCCCACATTCTATGTACATTGGAACACATTGCAAAGGTGGAATGGAATTGATTGTAGAAATTATTCCAGTGATTAACACATGGAATCTTGTGTTCTCATGCTTCAAACCTTATTTGCGTTATTAGATGCCCCACAGAATCTCTCAGTCACTTCTCCAACAATGTGAACAATTCTGGGTTCCCAGTGCCTAATCTAACGTGGAGACATCTCGGTGTCACACTGAACACAACAAGTTCCAGCAATGAACTGTGGCTGGAGTTTCCTCAGGTGACCCCCCAGCAGGCTGGAGTCTATCAGTGTGTGGCGGAGAATGAACACGGGACAGCGGAGAGGGCCATCACCCTCAGTGTGGAGTGTAAGTGGATGCATTGCTACATCTAAGTACAAATGCAAAGTCAGTGGACTATTTATCCTTCGATACACAATACACACTCAGTGGCCACTTTATTAAGCTCCTGCACACCTGCTCAACAATGGAAATATCGAATCAGTGAATCATGTGTCAGCAACTCAATGCATAAAAGCATACAGACATGGTTAAGAGATTCTTTTGTGGCTCAGAGCAAATATTTGAATGAGGAGGAAATATGAGCAAAGTGACTTTAACCATTCTCTGCAGGCTCGCTGACCTTGAGTGTGGGTGAGGGAGAGGAGGATGTGACCACCTTCTGTACCGTCTGAAACCAGCATGGAGAGGTCATGTTTGCAGTGTCCCTGTGGATGAAAGGTGAGGATATCTCTGAGAAATATTCTCCATTCTGCGGAGTGCAGCCCTAACCTCAGCAATTCCCTCCATCCTCCACTCGAGCTCCATATGAGCAGAGTCCGCCTTCCCTCCCAGCTAGATGGGGAAGATCCCATCGGCAGAGGGGAGTTCATTCCAGAGTCCTGGTGCCAATAATGGTTACGTTTCATTGCTGGTTGTGGGATCTTGCTGTGTCCATACTTGCTGCCCTGATTCCCTTAGGAGCTGGTGGCAACCATAGCTCACAAGCTAAGGAACACATTGGGATGGTGAAATGGGAATTGCACTCTCCACTCTCCTTTAAGACCCCACTGCCTTGATCCCTCAATGTGCTGAGGACAAAGCCCCAGTAACATTGGGAAGGAACACATGGATCCCTCTCTCCCACAAAACGGAAATGAAAAGCCGAATGTCCTGGATATTACGTTAGAATCAGAATCAGAATCAGGTCCAATATCACCGGCACACGCTGTCAAGCGTGTTGTTTTGCGGCAGGACTACATGGCAATGTACAATACAATATCTATAATTTACAATAAGAAATATATTCACAGTGCCTGTAAAAAGTATTCACCCCTCGGAGGTTTTATGAACATGTGGAAAGGCATAATATGATTAGGAATAGTCATCGTGGCCTTGTCAAAGGCAGGTCGTGCCTTACGAACCTGATTGAATTTTTTAAGGATGGGACTAAACACATTTATGAAGATAGAGCAGTATATGGATTTCAGCAAGGCATTTGATAAGTTACCCCATGTGAGGCTTATTGAGAAAGTAAGGAGGCTGGGATCCAAGGGGACATTGCTTTGTGGATCTAGAACTGGCTTGCCCACAAAAGGCAAAGTGGTTGTAGACAGGTCATATTCTGCATGGAGGTCGGTGACCAGTGGTGTGCCTCAGGGATCTGTTCTGGAACCCCTACTCTTGGTGTTTTTTATAAATCACCTGGATGAGGAACTGGAGGGATGGGTTAGTAAATTTGCTGATAACACAAAGGTTGGGGGTGTTGTGGATAGTATGGAGGGCTGTCAGAGGTTACAGCAGGACACCAATAGGATGCAAAACTGGGCTGAGAAGTGGCAGATGGAGTTCAACATGGATAAGTGTGACAAGGTTCATTTTGGTAGGTCAAGTATGATGGCGGAATATAGTTTTAATGGTAAGACTCTTGGCGGTGTGGAGGATCAGAGGGATCTTGGGGTCTGAGTCCATAGGACACTCAAAGCTGCTGCGCAAGTTGACTCTGTGGTTAAGAAGGCATACAGTGTATTGGTCTTCATTAATCGTGGGATTGAATTTAGGAGCTGGGAGGTAATGTTGCAGCTATAGAGGACTCTGGTCTGACCGCATTTGGAGTACTGTGCTCAGTTCTGGTCACCTCACTACAGGATGGATGTGGAAGCCATAGAAAGGGAGCAGAGGAGATCTACAAGGATGTTGCCTGGATTGGGGAGCATACCTTATGAGAATAGGTTGAGTGAACTCGGTTTTTTCACCTTGGAGCGACGGAGGATGAGAGGTGACCTGATAGAGGTATACAAGAGAATGAGAGGCACTCATCATGTGGATAGTCAGAGGGTTTTTCCCAGGGCTGAAATGGCTAGCACAAGAGGGCACAGTTTTAAGGTGCTTGGAAGCAGGCACAGAGGAGATGTCAGGGGTGAGTTATTTATGCAGAAAGTGGTAAGCGCATGGAATGGGCTGCCGGCGACAGTGGTGGAGGCAGCTATGAGAGGGTCTTTTAAGAGACTCCTAGATAGGTACATGGAGCTCAGAAAAATGGAGGACTATGGGTAATTTCTAAGATAAGGACATGTTCAGCACAGCTTTGTGGGCTGAAGGGCCTGTATTGTATCACCTCATTGAAGGTAAGTGCATTGATTTATGTTTGGGAAGGTTTATCATTTGTCCTAGTAAGGGAGCCTCAGCTATCCAAAGTCAAAGGGGATGTAGGTTATCTATGTTTCTGTGTTCATTGATATCAAGGGAAACTGGAGATTCGCTGACTCAGACAAATAAAATCGCATTGCTTCCATCTGGGGGTGGCGGGGCGTCTGGTGCATGGTGTGGAGACAACATCGCTGGGGGGGTGGGGGGAATGTTGCTCAAGGGAGGGGGGAGAGTACAGTGGGAGGGGTGGTGAGGAGGATGCGCCACATTGTAGAAAGGATAGGAACGAGGGAGCACTGCATTGTGGGAGGGGCGGTGATGAGGACGCATCGTGCTGTGAGAGGGACTGTGAGGAAGGAGTGCCACGTTGAGTGAGGGACAGTGAAGAGAGAGCATTGCGCCTTGGGATAGGTGGTAGGAGGGAACGCCCCACTGTGGGAGAGGCGGTGTGGAAGGAGTGCTATGTTATGGAGGGTCAGTGTGGAGGAAACACTGTACTGTGGGATGGGAGGTAAGAAGGGTGTGCTGAGGTGTAGGTGGGGCAGTGAGGAGGGAGCACTCTGGGAATGTGGTGTGGGTGGGGCAGTGCTGTGCTGCGGAAGGGGAGGTAGCCATTTCCAGGAGAGCTCAATATTTTCGAACAAGCCACAAACATGGGAAGAAGGTGTGGCATTTCCTCAGGAGTGAAGCTCTCTCAGCTTCACCATGTTGGAATCAACATCTGGAGATCTCCTTCTGACCAAGTGTTGTGATGGAAAATAACTGGTTCTTTGTGACTCAACAGTAGAGGTCTGGACACACACAGTTTTAATAATAAGGAATTTATTTACAAGGGGAAGTCAGGTCAACACAAGCAACTACAATATTCTAAGAAAAATGCGTGTGGGGAAGCTTGGGTCGGCTGTACAATACACAGAGAGAGGTCTGGGGACAGGGTACAGTTGCACAAACAAAGAACAAGGGAAAAGCACTACGACAGCTATCCCCCTTGACCTTGGATAGCTGAGGCTCCCTTACCAGGACAAATGATAAACCTTCCCAAACATAAATCAATGCACTTACCTTCAATGAGGTGATCTGGAAGAGAGGGCAAGACAGGAACATGTCTTATCTTTTATAGCATGGGGCTGGGCGAGATAATCCAATTAAGGCGACCAATAATTTAGGTGTGCATTGATTTGTTGGGAGGGACCAAACGTTGATTGGCGTGCGGTGTGTCCTCCGATCCGCCAGGTGGCAGTGCGTCTGTCACGTGGCCGGTATCTCTGGATACACCAAGATCAGTGACATTTGGCAGTATAACATCGACAAATAGCAAAGGTTTGACATCCTCAGTGAGATCCGTTATGCTGAAAAGGCAACTTACCATCCGGTTCAACTATTTTCCAATTGAATAAGCTATAGTTGTAAAGATAGTGGTGTTGGCATTGAGGGATATGGAAAAGGAACAAGGTATTGCACTCATAACCAAACAAAGAAAGATGGACACTTGTAAAACACTATTTGTCAAGCTACTGTGAACGATAGGAGGGCAGAGACCATGTGAGTGTGGAGGGAGTGAGTGCAACGTACAGAGACAGTGTCAGAGAGTGGGCCCAGAGTCTGCAACTCCAACATCATTTGGGACAATTGTCTTCCAGTTTGTCAGAAAACAACAGGAAGACAAAGAGTTTTTTCTTTAAATAATGAGACATTTTGAATACAGACATTCTTTTACCCAGGATTAGGGAATCAATGTTCAGTTTTTGTCGCTTTGCTGTAGAGAAGAATGAAGATGAGGTTTGCGAGGACATTGTCATGACTCGAGGGACTGAGGTATGGAGAGAGGATGAACAGGTTGAGACTTGGAGTGTAGGAGAATGAGGGATGACCTTATGGAGGTGTAAAAAAGTATGAAGGGCACAGGTAGGGTGAATGCACAGTTTAAGATGAAAGGTGAGAGATTTATTAGAAACTCAGGGGGGCATCTCTTTCACCTCGAGTCTGATCCATATATGAAACGAGCTACTGGAGGAAGTGATTGAAGCAAAGATGCCTGGACAGGTGCATGGACAGAGGGATATGGGCTAAAAGTTGCTTGGATGGTACTCTTTGTTGGCATGGGACCAGGTGGGGGGAAGGGCCGGTTTCCGACCTTGTGACTCGATGGAAGTTGTCAGAGTTCACTGTGCACAGGTTGCTGATGGTTAAAACGCAGGTACGCTGGGCATGTGAAGGGAAACACTGCATTGGCACTAATTGTATGGGGATCCAAGTTCAAGGGCAGAGATATCTTGCCAAAATCATACATGGTCCTCAAACATTGACCTGTTCCTCCTTGCACAGAAGGTGCCTGGACGGTTGGAATATCGCAGCCAGCTCTGGGCTCCGTGTGAAGGGGAGTCTACTCGTGGGGTGATGGGGGCTCAGACACTGTCTGTGTTCAGTGATAGTACTGATTTGTTGGATAGTTTGGATAGTAATGGAATCGGTGGGCATGGGGTTAGGGGAGGGAAGTGACGATGTGGTCAATAATCAGTCACATCCATTGCATAATGGAAAAGAGATGGTCTTGTCCTGATATTATGGGTTATGTGGTTTTCCTGTAGTTCACCCACTTCAAGGTTCGGCCTATTGTCCTCTCAGAGATGTTGTTCTGCACACCACTGTTGTAACTTGTGGGTATTTGAGCTACTGTCGCCTTCCTGTCAGCTGAATCAGTCTGCCCATTCTTCTCTGAGTCTCTCATTAACAAGGCATTTCCCCACAAAATTGCAGCTCACCAGTTTTTATTTTCTGTTTGTTTGTTTTCACACCACTCGCTGTAAACTCTAGAGACTGTTGTACATGAAAATCCCAGGAGATCAGCAGGGTCTGAGATACTCAAACCACCCTGTCTGGCACCAACAGTTATTCCACAGTCAGTCACTTAGATCACATTTCTTCACCACTCTGATGTTTGGTATGAACCTCTTGACCATGTCTGGATGCTTTTAAGCATGAAGTTGCTGCCAGATGATTGGATGTCCCTAATAAAGTAATCACTGAGTGCATGTTCCTCGGAGGATTTGTCTAATGTTACATTTATTAAGAGTGGGATTAAAGGTCTATCAGTTTTACATCACAACTGTTTGCTTCTATTGGATTTCCTACGTCTCCTTGACAATTCACTCCATGTCCGTGTTTCTAATGTCAACATGTCACGCTGCCTGTCCACACTCCCACCTGGGACAACTTCTGTTGGAATGTGCTCAGTGGAGCAGAACACATGCTTCAGTCCAACGACTGTGCATTTTCTCTCTCAGCCACAGCAGGTCCAATTTATGTGGTTTTGGGAACTGTGTGATTCTTTAATGTCAAAGTCAAAGCTGGATGGTGAGGGGTCTTTGATGATGAATGTTGGTTTCTTTTGGCAGCACTCCATGTAAACGTGCCCATTGGTGTGTGATTAATCACAGCATTGAGAGATGTTGCCTCTTGCTGAGAGTTTGCAATTGCTTATTGATGGACAGACACTCTTGTGTGACCAGAAATGTCACAAGGCATATGGGTAATGTCTGAGGTTGCTCAGGGGCACCTTGTCTTGCCTGGTGCACCCTGTCCAGTCCCGTCCAAGGGGAGTAGGTGAGGGTGAATAGATGAGGAAAAGTGAGTGAGTTGCAGGTTGATCACTTCCAAGGGAGTGGATTTTGAGCATCCGTTCATTTCCACATCACTTTGCTCAGTGTTATTACATCTGGGTAGAGTTCGACAGCTACCCTGTCTCAAATTTTACCACAAATGATCCCAACAAAGCTATGATTTCCTGCCATGAGGCATCAACAATTATCGCAGGAGATAAAGAGGTGCAGGAGATAAGGGGGGGGGGGGCTGGCTGATGGGGAGAAAGGAGAGGACTAACCAATCTGGTGAGGAGGATGTGATGAATGGTGTGCCACATACGGCACTGTGCTGCCTCAGATTTTCACATCAGAGCCAAAGCAAAAGCTAAAGCATTTACCGCAACCTTCAGCCAGAATGTCTGAGCAAGTGATCCACCTTGTCTTCCTGCAGTGGTCCCCAGCACGATGGACACCCGTCCCAGCAGGTGATCTACTTCACCCCCCTGCAGTGGTCCCCAGCACGATGGACACCTGTCCCAGCAGGTGATCTACTTCACCCCCCTGCAGTGGTCCCCAGCACAATGGACACCTGTCCCAGCAGGTGATCTACTTCACCCCCTGCAGTGGTCCCCAGCACGATGGACACCCGTCCCAGCAGGTGATCTACTTCACCCCCCTGCGGTGGTCCCCAGCACAATGGACACCCGTCCCAGCAGGTGATCTACTTCACCCCCCTGCAGTGGTCCCCAGCACAATGGACACCCGTCCCAGCAGGTGATCTACTTCACCCCCCTGCGGTGGTCCCCAGCACAATGGACACCCGTCCCAGCAGGTGATCTACTTCACCCCCTGCAGTGGTCCCCAGCATGATGGACACCCGTCCCAGCAGGTGATCTACTTCACCCCCTGCAGTGGTCCCCAGCACGATGGACACCCGTCCCAGCAGGTGATCTACTTCACCCCCCTGCAGTGGTCCCCAGCACGATGGACACCTGTCCCAGCAGGTGATCTACTTCACCCCCCTGCAGTGGTCCCCAGCACGATGGACACCTGTCCCAGCAGGTGATCTACTTCACCCCCCTGCAGTGGTCCCCAGCACGATGGACACCTGTCCCAGCAGGTGATCTACTTCACCCCCCTGCAGTGGTCCCCAGCACGATGGACACCCGTCCCAGCAGGTGATCTACTTCACCCCCTGCAGTGGTCCCCAGCACGATGGACACCCGTCCCAGCAGGTGATCTACTTCACCCCCCTGCGGTGGTCCCCAGCACAATGGACACCCGTCCCAGCAGGTGATCTACTTCACCCCCCTGCAGTGGTCCCCAGCACAATGGACACCCGTCCCAGCAGGTGATCTACTTCACCCCCCTGCGGTGGTCCCCAGCACAATGGACACCCGTCCCAGCAGGTGATCTACTTCACCCCCTGCAGTGGTCCCCAGCACGATGGACACCCATCCCAGCAGGTGATCTACTTCACCCCCTGCAGTGGTCCCCAGCATGATGGACACCCGTCTCAGCAGGTGATCTACTTCACCCCCTGCAGTGGTCCCCAGCACGATGGACACCCGTCCCAGCAGGTGATCCACTTCACCCTCCTGCAGTGGTCCCCAGCACGATGGACACCCATCCCAGCAGGTGATCTACTTCACCCCCCTGCAGTGGTCCCCAGCACGATGAACACCCGTCCCAGCAGGTGATCTACTTCACCCTCCTGCAGTGGTCCCCAGCACGATGGACACCCATCCCAGCAGGTGATCTACTTCACCCCCTGCAGTGGTCCCCAGCACGATGGACACCCGTCCCAGCAGGTGATCTACTTCACCCTCCTGCAGTGGTCCCCAGCACGATGGACACCCGTCCCAGCAGGTGATCTACTTCACCCTCCTGCAGTGGTCCCCAGCACGATGGACACCCGTCCCAGCAGGTGATCTACTTCACCCCCTGCAGTGGTCCCCAGCGCGATGGACACCCATCTTCTGCCAGTTTAGTTGACTCCACAATATCAACAAGAGATGACACTGGGTACAGGAAGGACCATGGTTCCTGATGACATTCTGGCAGTGGTGCTGATGCCCTGTGACCCAGAGCCTGCCACCTCCTTAGCCAGACTGTTCCAGGGCAGCTACGTCACTGGCAACTATCCAACAAACTGACTGAGTAGATCCTATCCACACTGAACAGGACACGTCTAACCCGGCCAGTTGCTCGGCAACAACCTGCTCACAGAAGCTGTTCCACTAAAGTCACCACAGCTGGGATCCAAACACAGACAAAGGACCAAACTCCCAGGGTGAAGTGGCATTCACTACCCTCGTCACCACAACCACAAAGTCACCTCCTCCCAGGGATGGGGGATTAAACGCCATTTCAGCCTGTGAAGCTCACTTCCTCTGAGTGAATAATAAATGTTATTTTTTACAGTTTATGTCAGTGATGTGAAGGAGAGCACAGAAGTTCTGGTTACTAATTTCACGATGGCCCTGTGATTGTAATTGGTATCTGGTTTATTATTGTACAAGGATACAGTGAAAAGCTTCGTTTACATGCCAGCCATTCAGATCATTCCATACATCAGAACATCAAGGTAGTATTAAAGAAAAAACAATTACAGAATGCAGAATAAATGCTACAGCTGCTGAGAAAGTGCAGTGCAAGCAGACAATAAAGTGAAGGGCCATGGCGAGGAACATTCGGAGATCTGTTCTTTGTACAAAAGGCCCATTCAGGAGAATCTGAAGGTGGATTAGAACTCACCCCATCAGTCTATAGAGAGATGAGTTGAGCTCCAAGCATCCTAGATATTCAACCCCATTCGGGACAGGGATGGCACCCAGTGTTCCCCAAAACTGTCAGGTGACAAGTGGCATTTGTCCAACGTGATTCCAGGAAATGACCACCTACAACCAGAGAGAGTCTGATCTGCTACCCCTTACCTCAGCGATGGCCCCACATTCAATGACAATCCTGATGCTGTCCCCCCACCATCAACATCCTGGGGATCCCCAGTGTCCAGAAACTCAAGGGGACCATCCGCATAAACCTTCAGATACAGGAGCAGGTCGGAGACTGGGTACCTGCACAGAGTAACATCCTCAAACTCCTAATGAAATACAGCCAGTGGCGTGCCTCCTTCGTGATTGATTCAATGTGTTGGATCCAGAACAGATCCTCTGAGATGTTGATGCCCAGGAACTTGAAGCTGCTCAGCCTTTCCACCGCTGACCCCAGGATGAGTACTGGAGTGTGTTCTCCTGACTTCCCCTTCCTGAAGTTCACAGTCAGTTCCTTGGACTTGCTGAGGCTGTAAGATTGTTGTTCTGACATCACGGAGAGCGCCGCACTGTGAAATGGGAGACATACGACCACTGGTCAGAGTAGAAAGGATTCTTTGCACCACTACACTCTCCTCACTTCCCCTCACACCCTCTCCACTCCCCGATCCCCCCTCTCTACTTCCTTCTGTGTTACTTTCTCCCTCTCCTTCCCCACTCCAACAACACACCACTCCCTATGCACAGACCCTTCACTCTCTCTTCACACCTCCCTCTCTACTTGTAACCCCTTCTTCCCCCACCACTCAGACCCCTATTCCCTTCTCCCCATTCTTACATTCCTACCTCTCTTTCCCTCTCCCATCATATTCCGACACTCCATACCCACTCTGACAACTCTTCCCTCCTCTGACATCCCCTCCCCACTTGGATCACTATCCTCTCCCCACCACATGATGACAGACACCTTTAGACCCCAAATCCCTCCTCCTTGAATCACTCCCCCTTTCTCTCCTCACTCGGACCCCCTCATCGCTCAGTCCGGCATTGAGTGAAGGGACACCATCACTGGTGGGAGCACACTGAGCCCAGCAGGCCAGAGCACTGCCACATAGAGTATTCCCTCTGCACCTGAGGCCGTTGGTTATTGATTCAGGTGTGGGGTCGAATTGGGTGTCGTCGATGTGGGGCTCAGTGGGGTGTTTGCTTCCCTCGCTCAGAGCCGGCTTTCTGGATTCACACGCACCCGTACCCTTGTGCAGGAAATGTATTTAGATTGGCCAGGGCAGGACTGACGGTGCACTGCTCTATCAGAGGGGCCGCACTGTTCAGGGGGCAGCACAGAGGGAGTGCCACACCGTCAGTGCTGAGGGAATACTGAACATCAGGAGCAGCTGTCTGTTTTCAAGGAGACAGTTCTTTCCTGGATTATTGTGGAGTTTACACTGGTTCTTTCATCTCATTTCCTACTGCTGTACGAGACCATTTCATACAAATCCTTTGGCCAGGCCGTTCTGCATTGTCTGTTGGACTAGGGACAGATTTGAGGACAACATTTAACTGGGACATGGTGCAATGAGAGAGGCTGGGGTCCAGGTGAGGGGGTGTAGCTGTGGAGGGGATGACTTAGACGGGGAGGAGTGCAGGGACTGGAGGAGATAACAGAGATGGGAGAGGTGTGTTGGGACCAGAGGGCGTTACAGAGAAAAGGAGAATTACATGTTCCGAAGGAGGTTTCAGAAACTTTTGGGAGGTTTCCCAATACTCACTTGTCAGTTTTCCAGTAGGATTTAACTAACCAAATCACAGCCACTGATGCAAGAAGAACGAGAACTCCTCTCACAGCTAATGAGATGATTGGAATCTTGCATGACTCTCCCTCAGCTGAGACACAAAGAACAAAGAGAATTATCGATATCAATCTCAGGCACGCTGTCGTCAGTACTCATTCCTCAGGTACTGGGTGGCAAACAGGATGTGATTACTGTGATGGTCACTGATGGCTACAGGAACTTTGATGGGGTGAGAAAGGATTGTGAAAGGCTCGATTCCACCAAGTCATCTCAGATACCCCACAGAATGTGTTTGTAAAGCAGGATGTTGGATGTTTGCCCCAACACAGATGGAGTTAACAATTATCCCTCAACCACTAATTAGTTCAATCCATCTTCACAGCAAGGTGGGCATCAACATATCTGAGGGAGGTCTGCATCGGTTGTGGGGCTATTTTTGGGGCAGAACTGAAGGAATGGCCCATTGTGGGAGAGCAAATACTGAGGTGTGTGGAAGGTGAAACCCGCAGAGGAAGAAGAGGTGGGAGAGAGCTGTGAATTTGATTGGTGAAAAAGATAAAGGGCTGGAGAAGGGGAACTCTGAAATAGACCATGGAAGAAAGGGAAGCGGGAGGTGAACTAACACTTGGAAGAAAATTTGTTTTCCAGCAAGACAATGACCCCAAGCATAAAGCCAAAGCTACACAATGGCTTAAAAATAACAAATGTAATTTCCGGGAGTTGCCAAGTCAGAGTCCAGACCTCAAGCCACTTGAGAGATTTTGGCTGGTCTAGAAAAGGGATGTTCAGTCACCATCCCAAGAAATCTGACAGAGCTTGAGATGTTTTGTAAAGTAGAATAGCAAAGAATTGCTGTGTCCAGTTGTGTAAAGCTGAAAGAAACCTTTCCACACAGACTCAAGGCTGTTATTGCTGCCAAAGGTGCATCTACTAAATACTGATTTGAAGAGGGTGAGTACTTATGCAATCAATTATTTTGTGTTTAATATTTGTAATTAATTTAGATCACTTTGTAGAGATCCATTTTCACTTTGACACGAAAGAGCCTTTTTTGTTGATCAATGTCAAAAAAGTGAAATTAAATCCACTGTGATTCAATATTGTAAAACAATAAAATATGAAAACTTCCAAGACGGGTGAATACATTTTACAGGCACTGTATATATATACTTCTTATTGTAATTTATAGATATTGTATTGTATATTGCCATGTAGTCTTGCTGCAGAACAACGTATTTGACAACGTGTGCCGGTGATATTGGACCTGATTCTGATTCTGATTCTAAAGTAATGTCCAGGACATTCGGCTTTTCATTGCCAACATTTTGTCGGAGAGAGAGATCCATGTGTTCCTTCCCAATTTTACTTGGGCTTTGTCCTCAGCACATTGAGGGAAATGGCTAAATCCTTGGATCAAGGCAGTGGGGTCCTGAAGGAGAGTGGAGAATGCGATTCCCATCTCACCGGCACATTTCACCATCTCAATGTGTTCCTCAGCTTGGTGTATGGTTGTCATCTGGTCCCAAGGGTATCAGGGCAGCCAGTCTGTACACAGCAAGATCCCCCAACCAGCAATGCGACAGAGACCATTATTGCCACAGGGACACTGGGATGAACTCCCTCTGACCATGTGATCTTCCCCATCCAGCTGGGAGCACGGCAGACTTTGCTCAGATGGAGATCCAGTGGAGGACAGAGGGAATTGCTGAGGGTAAGGCTGCACTCTGTTGAATGGAGAATATTCCTCAGAGATATCCTCACCTTTCATCCACAGGGACACCGCAAACATGACCTCTCCATGTTGGTTTCGGACAGTACAGAGGGCGGTCACATCCCCCTCTCCCTCGCCCACACCCAAGGTCAGCGAGCCAGTCACCAGCTGCCCGTCTGCCACCTGCCACGTCTGGAAACGACCGTGCGTCTGGTTCCCGCTGAGGTTGGCGAGGGGGAGGTGCCAGGTGAGCTCTCCGGGTGGGTTTGATCTGGCCGCACACACACATGTGATGACCTCGGGGGTCCGAGTGCATCCTGAGTCCCGAGAAATCTCAGGCTTATCTGGGAAGAAACAGGCAGGAGATGTTGGTAGCACTGATATATTGTAATGGTCCAGTGTTATTCTGCAGCATCAGCTCTCCTCTGTGGGACACCTCTTTCCATTCTCTGTAAACTGAGGCTGTCTCCATTTTGATGCGTTGGATCCCCCTCCTCCACATTCAGAGATGCTCTTCTGCATATCACTGCTGTAACGTGTGATTGATTGAGTTACTGTCGCCTTCCTGTCACATAGAACCAGTCTGGCTTTTCTCCTCTGACCTTTCCCATTAACAAACTGCTTTTGCCCACAAAACTGCCACTCACTGGGTTTTATTGTGTTTGTTTTTCACACCATCCTCTGTAAACTCTAAAGACTATTGTGCGTGTAAACTCCACACAATCAGCACTTTCTGCAAACATCAGGCTCTTGAACAGAAGTGGATAGTTATACCCATTTAAGTACTCTGTATATCGCTATTTCATGCTCGTTATTTATGAAGATTGATTTATATCTGCATTTGCACGGTTTGTTTACAGTTAACAGTTCCTGATCTTTACAATTTACAGTTACTGCTCTACAGATTTCTTAAGTCTGCCTGCAGAGAAGGAATCTCAGGGTTGTATGTGGTGACATGTATCCACTCTGATAATAAATCTTACTTTGAATTTCGTACTCAAACCACCTTGCCCAGCACCAACAATAATTCCATGGTTAAAGTCACTTTAAAACATAAAAACATAGAAAAGCTTCAGCACAACACAGATCCTTCAGCCCACAAGGTTGAGCCGAACACGTCCCTACCTTAGAAATTACTTGGCTTACCTATAGCCCTCTATTTTTCTAAGCTCCATGTACCTATCTAAAAGCCTCTTAAAAGACCCTATCATATCCTCCTCCACCACCGTTGCCGGCAGCCCATTCCACACACTTACCACTCTCTGACTAAAAAACTTACCCCTGACATCTCCTCTGTACCAACTCCCCAGCAACTTAAACCTGTGTCATCTTGTGGCAACCATTTCAGCCCTGGGAAAAAGTCTCCAACTATCCTCACAATCAATGCCTGGTATCATCTTGTACACCTCGATTAGGGCACCTCTCATCCTCCTTCACTCCAAGGAGAAAAGGCTGAGTTCACTCAAACTATTCTCGTAAGGCATGCTCCCCAATCCAGGCAACCTCCTTGTAAATCTCCTCTGCACCCTTTCTATGGCTTCCACGTTCTTCCTGTAGTGAGGCGACCAGAATTGAGCACAGTACTCTAAGTGGGGTCTGACCAGGGTCCTATATAGCTGCAACATTACCTCTTGGCTCTTAAATTCAATTCCACAATTGACGAAGGCCAATACACCATACGCCTTCTTAACCACAGAGTCAACAGCTGCTTTGAGTGTCCTATGGACTCGGACCCCAAGATCCCTCTGATCCTCCACACTGCCAAGACTCTTACCATTAATACTATCTTCTGCCATTACATTTGACCTGCCAAAATGAACCACCACACTTATCTGGGTTGAACTCCATCTGCCACTTCTCAGCCCAGTTCTGCATACAATCAATCCCGCTGTAAACTCTGACAGCCCTCCACACGATCCACAACATTCCCAACCTTTGTGTTAACAGCAAATTTACTAAACCATCCCTCCACATTCTCATCCATGTCATTTCTTAATATCTACATGCTCAAGCTTTTCAGTCAGCTGAAAGTCATCACTACAATCACTAAGATCCTTTTCCATAGTGAATACTGAAGTAAAGTATTCATTAAGTATCTCTGGTATTTCCTCTGGTTCCATACACACTTTCACACTTGACAGGTCCTATTCTTTCACATCTTATCCTCTTGCTCTTCACATACTTGTAGAATGCCTTGGGGTTTTCCTTAATCCCACCCACCAAGGCCTTCTCAAGGCCCCTTCTGGCTCTCCTAATTTCCTTCTTAAGCTCCTTCCTAGTAGCCTTATAATCTTCTAGATCTCTAACATTACCAAGCTCTGTGAACCTTTTGTAAGCTTTACTTTTCTTCTTGACCAGATTTATTACAGCCTTTTTATACCACAGTTCCTGTACCCTACCATTACTTCCCTGTCTCATTGAAATGTACCTATACAGAACTCTACACAAATATCCCCTGAATATTTGCCACATTTCTTCTGTACCTTTCCTTGAGAACATCTGTTTCCAATTTAAGCCACCAATTTTCTGCCTGATAGCCTCATAATTCCCCTTACTCCAATTAAACGCTTTGCTGACTTGTCTATTCCTATCTCTCTCCAATGTTATTGTAAAGGAGATAGAATTGTGATCACTATCTCCAAAATGCTCTCCCACTGAGAGATCTGACACCTGACCAGGTTCATTTCCCAATAACAAATCAAGTACAGCCTCTCCTCTTGTACACTTATCTACATGCTGTGTCAAGAAACCCTCCTGAACACATCTAACAAAATCCACTCCATCTAAACTCTTCGCTCTAGACAGATGCCAATCAACATTTGGGAAATAAAAATCTCCCATCATGGCAACTCTGTTATTGTTACACCTTTCCAGGATCTCTTTCCCTATCTGCTCCTCAATATCCCTGTTACTATTTTGTGGTCTATAAAAAACACCCAGTAAAGTTATTGACCCCTTCCTGTTCCTAACCTCCACCCACAGAGACTCCGTAGACACTCCCTCCATGGTGTCCACCTTTTCTGCAGCTGTGACACTAACTCTGATCAACAGTGCCACTCCCCACCTCTCTTGCTTCTCTTCCTGTCCTTTCTGAAACATCTAAAACCAGGCACTTGAAGTAACCAATTCTGTTCCTGAGCCATCCAAGTCTCTGTAATGGCCACGACATCGTGTCTCGACGGTCTAAGCTCATGCACTTTGTTCACAACACTCCTTGCATTAAAATAGACACACCTCAAGCCTTCGGTCAGAGCACGTCCCTTCTCTATCACCTGCCTATCCTCCCTCTCGCACTGTCTACAAGCTTTCTCTATTTGTGAGCTATCCTCCTCTTCCCCAGTCTCTTCAGTTTGCTACCCAACCCCCAACAATTCCAGTTTAAACTCTCACCAGTAGCCTTAGCAAACCTCCCCACCAGGGTATTGGACCCCTGGGGTTCAAGTGCAACCCGTCTTTTTTTGTACAGGTCACACCTGCCCCAAAAATGGCCCCAATGATTCAGAAATCAGAATCGCTGCCCTCTGCTCCAATCCCTCAGCCACATATTTATCCTCCACCTCATCCTATTCCTATTCTCACTGTTGTGTGGCACAGGCAATAATCCCGAGACTACTACCTTTGCAGTCCTGTTTCTCAACTTCCTTCCTAACTCCCTGTAGCCTTTTTTCAGGATCTCTTCCCCTTTTCTACCTATGTCATTGGTACCAATATGTACAACAACCTCTGACTGTTCTCCCTCCCACTGCAGGATACCTTGGACGTGATCTGAAACATCCTGGACCCTGGCATCTGGGAGGTAAACTACCATCTGAGTTTCTTTCCTGCATCCATAGAATCGCCTGTCTGACACCCTAACTATAGAGTCCCCTATCACTATTCCCTTCCTCTTCCATTTCCTACCTTTCTGAGACACAGGGCCAGGTTCTGTGCCAGAGACACAGCCATTGCTGCTTCCCCCAGGTAGGCTGTCCCCTCGCCCCCAAACAGTACTCAAACAGGAGTACTTATTCTCCTTTAGTCATATTCGTTCGCCATTCCAATATTTGTTCTGAACAACAACAGAATCTCTTAACCAGGTCTACATGTTTTTATGCATTGAATTGCTGACACATGATTCACTGATTTGATATTTGCATTAACGAGGAGGTGTACAGGTACTTAATAAAGTGGCCACTGAGTGTGTATTGTGTATCGAATGATAAATAGTCCACTGACTTTGCATTTGTACTTAGAGAAGTAGCAATGCATCCACTTACACTCCACAGTGAGGGTGATGGCCCTCTCCGCTGTACCGTGTTCATTCTCCGCCACACACTGATAGACTCCAGCCTGCTGGGGGGTCACCTGAGGAAACTCCAGCCACAGTTCATTGCTGGAACTTGTTGTGTTCAGTGTGACACCGAGATGTCTCCATTTTAGATTAGACACTGGGAAACTCTGGACGGAGCAGAGGATCGATGTAGGAATCCCTTCCTTCATATTCACCCAGGAATTGTTCACGTTGTTGGTAGAAGTGATTGAGAGATTCTGTGGGGCATCTAATACAGACAAATAAAGAGTTAATTATGAGAACACATGGTGTACAACAGGATTCCACGTGTCGACCACCTGAATGATTTCTACAATCAATTCCATTCCACCTTTGCAATGTATTCCAATGTACACAGAATGTGGAGAAGTACAGCTCAGGAACAGCCCCTGCGGCTCATGATGTTATGGTGAGCTCATTATTCTAGAAACAAAATCCCTAACTAAGCTAACCTATTCTGTCTACAACATCTCCATTTCCCTCCATTCCCTGCACATTCCTATGCCCATCTTCGTGCCTTTGAAACACCTCTAACTTCACCACCACTCCTGACAGAACATTGCAGGCTCCCTCAGCTCGTTGTATAGAAAGGAAACTTGTCCTGTGAATCTTCTTTTCATTTACGTCTTCTCACCTTTGATGCATGGCCTCCAATACTGAACATTACAACCCCAGGTAAAAGATACCGACCGTCTATTTTTGCCCTGATATCTCTACCCAGTCTCTGGAGAAAACAATTTGTATGTCCAACCTTTCCTTATCTCACCTGCTCTGTCATCCAGACAGCATCCTCTTCTTCACCCTCTCCAAAGCCTCTACACCGTTCCTATAATGCGGTGAACAGAACTGAATGCAATACTTCACATGGGGTCTAACCAAAACTTACTTCAGCTCTAACGTAACTTCATAACTCTGGAACTCATAAAGGAAAACATGCCTTACACCTTCTTTCTCACCCTATCAAACTGTTGGGAGCTATGAACACACATCTCCAAATTTTTCTGATCATAGACCTTGTTAAGGGTCCTGCCATTAACTGTTCCTGTCCCTTTACACCTGATCTTCCAAACTGAAACAATGCACACGTGCTGCAATTAATCTGCATCTGCCACTTCTCTGCCCCAATCTGCATCTGATCTGTGTCCCACCTAATCTTTTGGCAACCTTATTCTCTATTCACAACAATACCAACTTAAGATATTTTAATTTAAGAACTGGCAAATTAAAAGGACCCATGAACTGTGATGCTGGGCCTATGGACAACCAGGAGGATCTTTCCTAATCCTCACAACTTCTTCACTCTGTTGGAAGCTTCAAACAATGGCTCATCATAACCTCGGCCATTTCGGAGTAGATGTGGGACACCGGAGATGTGGGTGGTGTGAGGGAGGTTGGGTCTGTGGGATATCAGTGTCAGTTCATTCTTCCTGTTGGTCAGCCTTGCTCACCCCTGTGTTAGGTAAAGTGGGGAGTGATGGGTTACATGGGGAAGTGCTGAAGGTCTCTAGAGAGGGCAGAGCAACTCACCAGGGTTCCGTGTCTGGTGTTTGTGGCACTTGATATTCCATGAACATCTGAACTGAACCCAGAAGATCAGACAGAGCGAGAGCAGGCAACGCAGGTGGGATCAACCTGTCCCACGGTAAGGGCCAAGGTGTGTGTGTGTGTGTGTATACAATTCTCTCTCTCCAGGTAAAAGTGTGGGACTGTGTTTGTGTGTTCATGTCTACAAACATGTATGTTTGAACCACGTCAGGGCACACTTACATTGAAATGTAAATCCATGTTTCTGTGCCTTTTTAACATCTATACGTGGTCTGACAACAACTTATTTCCACGGTCACAGGTTCTTGAACCCACCCACATTGTTTTATTTATTTTGTTGATTAAATGTATGTTAATCTGAGATTATGTTAATTCATGTTCACCGTGTCTGTATTGAAACTCTGCAGTTTCTGTGAGAAGCTCGTTTTCACGGCATTGATAACCCGTGATGGGCCATGATAATAAACAAACTAATATGTATGTCTCTCCCGCACATGCGTGTTTGGGACAAGTTGTGTATCATGTATGGTCACATGTTGATGTGTGTGTCATCACGTGTTTGTGTGCCTTGTATAGCTGTGGCTTCACTGAGGGAATGAGACGGAGGGAGGAGTGAGAGAGAGGGGAGTAAGGGAGTGTGCTGGAGGAGGGGATGGAATGATGCGTGTGCAATATTTGAGGGTCGATGGGGAAATGGTTAATGCAGGGGGAGTGAATGAAACTGAGAACAAAGAGAGAGGTGAGGGGAAACGTGTCAGCATAAATCTGTGTCTAATAACACGTCCACATCTTGGAGGCACATCTATAAATAGAGTGTGTACTTGCACGTGTTGTATATCTGTGCGCTTCTGCAGTAGTAATCACATGTGGGTATGCATCACATTTCCTTGTGTGATCACACATGTGTGGAGCTGGTGTAAATGGTCCCATGATTAGGCTAGGATTAAGCTAGGGGATTGTGGGGTGGTGTGGCTCGAAGGCCTGGAAGCATGTATCTCAATAAATAGATAAATAGATTTAGAGAGAACTGTTGGGCGATGTCCACACACTCACATTCCACAGTGAGGGTCACTGCCCTCTCCGCTGTCCCGTGTTTATTCTTTGCCACACACTGATAGTCTCCGGCCTGCTGGGGTGTCACTTGTGGAAACACCAGCCACAGTTCATTGTTGGAACTTGTTGTGTTCAGTGTGACACCGAGATGTCTCCACGTTAGATTAGACACTGGGAAACTCTGGACGGAGCAGAGGATCGATGTAGGAATCCCTTCCTTCATATTCACCCAGGAATTGTTCACACTGTTGGTAGAAGTGATTGAGAAATCCTGTGGGGCGTCTAAAGGCAAACAGATGGTTAACAGTGCAACAGTTTCAAAACAATAAAAGATCATAAATCAGTGTTAAAAAGTGAGCGGGGCCTGTCGGGACGTCTGCGGAGCAAGAGATCACGGAGTGAGTTGGAGGCAGGTCTCTGTGGGTTTGTGCGTTTGAGGAGTGTTTGATGGCTCTGGGCCGATACTCACTGGAGTTTACAAGAATGAGGGGAATCTCACTGAAACTTAGTGAATATTGAAAGCCTAATATTAAAAGGTGTGACATTGTGGGCATCACCGAGTCAAGGCTAAATGATGGATGTGATTAGGAGCCAAATGTCCAAGGATACACAGTGTGTCGGAAAGATTGGAAAGTAGGTAAAGGGGGTGGCGTGGCCCTGATGGTAAGCAACAATATCAAATCACTAGAAAGAAGGGACATAGGATCAGAAAAGGTAGAATCCTTATGGGTGGAGTTAATAAATGGCAAGGGCAAAAAGACACTAATAGTATTTGTATACAGGCCTCCAAACAGCTGGAAATAGAAAAAGCATGTCAGAAGGAAAATGTCAAGTTAAATATGGGGGATTTTAATATGAAAGTGGATTGGGAAAGTCAGGAAGGTACTGGGTCTCAGGGGAGGGAGTTTGTAGAATACCTACGGGATGGCTTTTTGGAGCAGTTTGTACATAAGCCCACCAGTGGATCGGCTGTTTTGTATTGAGTGCAGTGTAATGAACCTGAGGCAATTGGGGAGCTAGAGGTAATGGAACCCTTGGAAGTAGTGATCATAGTATCATTGAGTTCAGTTTCAAATTTGAAAAGGAGAAGCTGGTATCAGGTGTATCGATATTTCAGTGGAACAAAGGCAATTACAGTGGTATGAGAGAGGAACTGGCCCAAGTTGATTGGAAAAGTAAGCTAGATGGAGGGACGGTAGAGCAGAATTGCATGAAATCCCTACAAGAAATAAGGAAAGTGCAGGAAAAATATATTCAAAAAAGAAAGAAAATCATGAATGGAAAAATGGCACAAATGTGGCTAACGAGAGAGGTTAAGGCTAAAATAAAAGCAAAAGAGATGGCGTACTAGAAATCAAAAATTAGTGGGAAAACTGAGGACTGGATGACTTTTAAAAACTTACAGAAGGAAACTAAGAAAGTCATTAGGAAAGAATAGATGAATTATGAAAGCAAGTTGGCAATCAACATAAAAAAGGATACTAAATTTTTTAAAATACATGAAAAGCGGAAGAGTGACACAGGTAGATTTGGGACCGATTAAAAATGATGCCGGAGAAATTATAATGGGTAACAAAGAGATGGCAGAGGAACTAAATGAGTATTTTACATCAGTTTTCACAGTGGAGGACAATAGCAACATACCTGATAGCCAGATGTCAGGGAATAGAATTAGGTACAGTCAAGGTTACTAGAGAGAAAGTACTTGGGCCCTGGACTGGATGAGGTGCACCCACGGGTTCTGAAGGAGGTGGCTTTGGAGATCGTGGAGGCATTGGAAATGATCTTCCAGGGATCAATAGACTCTGGCATGGTTCCAGAGGATTGGAAGTTCACAAATGTAGTTCCGCTGTTTAAGATAGGAGGGAGGCAGCAAAAAGAAAATTACAGACCTATTAGCCTGACATCAGTAGTTGGAAAGTTATTGGAGTTATTCCTCAAGGACGAGGTTATGAAATACCTCGAGGTGCATGACAAGATAGGCCCAAGCCAGCATGGTTTCATGAAGGGAAGATCCTGCCTCACCAACCTACTGGAATTTTTTGAGGTAATCTCAAGTAAGATTGACAAGGGAGAGGCTGTGGATGTTGTGTATCTGGATTTTCAAAAGGCCTTCGATAAGGTGCCGCATAAGAGGCTGCTTAATAAAATGAGAGCCCATGGAATTATAGGAAAGATATTGGAATGGTTGGAGTATTGGCTGAGAAGCAGAAAGCAAAGGGTGGGAACAAAGGGATCCTATTCTGGTTGGTTGCCGGTTACTAGTGGTGTTCCGCAGGGGTCGGTGTTGGGGCCGCTTCCTTTTACAGTGTATATCGATGATTTACATTATGGATTAACTGGTTTGCGGATGAAAAGGGGGTTTCTTCTTTTTTCTTTGTTACTGTGTATGTAATCAAAAGGGGTTTTTTTTGTTTTGTTAACTAGCAGGAATGCTTCTTTCTTGCGAGAGAGTGCTGGAAGCTTGTTGGGAAAGGGTTTCTTTGTTTTGTTAAAAGCAGGAATGTTTCTTTGTTGTGAGAGAGTGCTGGAAGCTTGTTTGGGTTAAAATTGACTGATAACGAGAATTGTATTCCTTAGTAAACCAAATGGGGATTAATGTTCTTTCTTCTGACTCTGTAAGCTTTTGTTGACGGGCTTTTGGGCAGATCGGCGTGAGGGGGTTGAGAGAGAGGACACAATGCTGTAAGCTGGGCGAGGATCGGACCCCAAGCGGGGGTCCGAGGCCAAGAGGTACTCCAAGGATGGGGGGATGAAGCTAGATGTGCTTGGTTGACCACTCGGACGGTCCAGAGCTGCGAGTCGAGGAGTTCTGAGGGGATCGAATGGTGGCCGGAAGACTTCAGTAATTGAGCTCCAACAGTTGTGCACGAAGTGGTTTGGACTTTGATAGGTTTGGCGCCTTTTCTTTATTTTTTTCATATATACTGTATCGTTATTAATCACTTAGTTATAGTAACCTTTATAAATTGTACTCATTTAATCGCATATGGTGTCCTGTCTGTTTTTGGGCGAGGCGGGGACATCACACAGCATCCACACCAGCTGATTACCCAGTTTGATGGGGCCGAAGGCTGCTCCCCCGAGACGAGAACGAGCTGAGCGAGCCTGAGGTGACCCAGGAGGTTACAATGAATTAACTGTTTTGCAGATGACACCAAGATAGGTGCAGGAGCAGGAAGTTTTGAAGAAATGGAAAGGTTGCAGAGAGACTTGGTCAGTTTAGGAGAGTTGGCAAAGAAATGGCAGATGAGAACAATGTTGAGAAATGTACAGTTGTACGTTTTGGAAGAAGAAATAATCGGGCAGATTATTATTTAGATGGGGAGAAAAATCAAAAGTGCAAAGGGACTTGGGGGTCCTCATGCAGGATAGGCTAAATGTTAACCACCAGGTTGGATCCGCAGTAAGGAAAGTGAATGCTATGTTGGCATTCATTTCAAGAGGAATAGTGTATAAGAGTAAGGAAGTGTTGAGGCTCTATGGGGCACTGGTGAGACCTCAGTTGGATACTGTGTGCAGTTTTGGGCCCCCATCTTAGAGGTGATGTACTGATGTTGGAGAGAGTTCAGAGAAGATTTACGAGGATGATTCCTGGAATGCAGGGGATAACATATGAGGAGCGTTTGTTGGCTCTTGGACTATATTCGTTAGAGTATAGAAGAATGAGAAGGGATCTCATAGAAACAATTTGAATGTTGAAAGGGTTGGACAGAATAGATGTGGAAAGGCGGTTTCCCTTGGTGGATGAGTACAGGACAAGAGGCCACAGTCTTAGAATTAGAGGGTACCCATTTAAAACAGAGATGAGGAGAAATTTTTTTAGCCAGAGGGTCATGGATTTTTGGAATTCATTGCCACATACAGATGTGGAGGCCCAATCATTTAGGGTGTTTAAGGAGGAAATTGATGGGTATCTAAGTAGTCAGGGTATCAAGGGATATGGGGGAAAAGCTGGAAATTGGAACTAGATGGGAGAATAGTTTAACCCATGGTGGAGTGGCGGAGCAGACTCGATGGGCAGAATGGCCTACTTCTGCTCCTTTGTCTTGTGATCTTGTGAAGCGTTGTCCAGCTTGAAGGGCAGAAACAGGGGATAGTGTGGTATCAGAGAGACAATGCTGAGGGAGTGATGTGGGCAAAGATACGGTGCCGAGCATCATCAGTGGATTGTTGTCACACAGAGGGAGCGCCGCTCTGTCACAGGGACGATACTGAGATAGGGTCACACTGTTGGAGGGGCAGTACTGATGGAGGCTCACACTGTGGGAGGGACAGTACTGATGGAGGCTCACACTGTGGGAGGGGCAGTACTGATGGAGTCTCACACTGTGGGAGGGGCGATACTGGGGAAAAGTCACACTGTAGGAGGTGAAATACTGAGGAAGAGTTACACTGTTGGAGGAGTTAACTGAGGAAGTATAATACTGTGGGAGGGGCAATACTGAGGAAGAGTTACACAGTGGGAGGGGCAATATTGAGGAAGAATCACACTGTAGGGGGGCAATACTGAGGAAGATTTGCAGGGTGGGGGGTTAATACTGAGGAAGATCACATTGAGGAAGAATCACACTGTGGGAGGGGCAATACTGAGGAAGATTTGCATGGTGAAAGGGGCGATACTGAGGAGGGTCACACTGTGGGAGGAGTGTACTGAGCAAGATTTGCAGGGTGGGGGTTTGATACTGAGGAGGAGTTACACAATGGGAGGGGCGATACTGAGGAAGATTTGCAGGGTGGGAGGGGAGATACTGAGGAAGATTTGCATGTTGGGGGGGGGTGATACTGAGGAAGAGTCACATTAAGAAAGAATCACACTGTGGGAGGGGTGATACTGAGGAAGATTTGCAAGTTGGGGGTTGATACTGAGGAAGATTTGCACGGTGGGGTGTGATACTGAGGAAGAGTCACATTAAGGAAGAATCACACTGTGGGAGGGGCGATACTGAGGAAGATTTGCACAGTGGGAGGGGAGATACTCAGGGTCACACTGTAGAACTCTCTCCTGAAGTTGAAAGCAAGGGCAAAACCTAGCCTCTGCGTTCTAGTTACAGTCGGGAAAGGGGAGGTGGTGCTGGAGGCTGTGGACACATCCGAAATGGATGTCGATGTACCTCTGCATATTTGTGGTCTGAGGGAGACCAGGGGTCACACAAAGGGCTGGATTTACCCTCCGGATAAGCCCAGATGATCAGAGTATGTCTCCCCAGAGCTGGAGGATACTCCTACCGTACAGGAGCCCGCAGCCACAGCGGCATCTGCTGAACGTGCGTCCTCTGGGCTGGTGAGCGGCGCGATAGCACTGGGGGCTGGTGGGGAACAAGCTCTGCCCCATGGTCGGGAGGAGAAGGGCGATGCTTTGGTAAAGCTGCAGTATCTGGAGGACGATGCTGACGGCCGCTACTGAGATTATTTCAGATGGCCCGGTAGGTTCAGAGCCCAGCGGCCCTCAGCATCGGTCAATGCCGGCGGCCCCGTCCGCGGCGGGAGCCCCGCACAGCGAGGAGGTTTATGACAGGTCAGAGATGCTCATTTAAAAGGAGAGTTAGCGGGCATTCTGTATCATTCCGGCGTCCCAATCAGCGCCAGGAGCAGCGCAGAGAGGTGTAAATAAAAGTAGAGAAGGGCCAAGCGGAGCGGCCATTGTTGAGAGTGGGCCATTGTTGAGAGTGCGAGTGACAGGCTTTGGCTCAAAGGAGGCTTCAGCTCAGAAGAGGCTTTGGCTCTGGGTAAGTTTCTGTTAAGTTTCCCCTTTCTCTTGCTGTGTCAGGGGTAATTAATGTAGATTAAATGGCCGGTGTGCAGTCTTCGTGCTGGATGTTGAAGTTATGGGAGACCCACGGTCTCCCAGGGAATTACATCTGCATGAAGACCATGTTGGGGATCTGGAGGAGCAGCTGGGGATGACCTTTGACTTGTACGGGAGAGTGAGGAGATCATCAATTAGAGTTACAGGGAACTGGTCACCCCGAGGTTGCAGGAGGATGGGGTAGTTGGGTGACTGTCAGGATTCATGGACATGTGAAAAGTCAGTCAGTGCAGAGCATCCCTGTGGCCGTTCCTCTCAATAATAAGTAAACCGTTTTGGATACTGTTGTGGGGGGTGACCTCCCAGAGGAATTACATGGAGAGCAGGTGTACTGGCACTGAGAATGGGTCCATGGTGCAGAAGGGAAAGAGGGAGTAGAGGGGAGCGGTAGTGACTGGGGAATCAATAGTCAGGGGAACAGACAGGAGATTCTGTGGATGTGAACAGGACACCTGGATGTTTTGTTGCCTCCCAGGTGCCAGGGTCAGGGACATCCCGGTTCACATCCACAGAATTTTGGAGGAGGGAGAGCAGCCAGATATCTTGGTACATATTGGTACCAATGACATAGGAAGGAAAAGCAAAGAGGTCCTGAAGAGAGGATTTAGAGAGTGAGGCAAAAAGCTGAGAAGCTGGCCATCCAGGGTATTAATTTCCGGAATGGACCTGTGCCACGTGCCGGTGAGGGTAAAAGCAGGATGATTTGGCAGCTAGATGCACGGTTGAGAAGTTGATGCAGGGGGCAGGGCTTCAGGTTCTTGGATCATTGGTCTGGGGGAGATACGACCTGTGGCAAAGGAAACCCGAGGGGGAATAACATTCCTGCAGGCAGGTTTGTTATAAGTGTTGCAGAGGGTTTAAACTAATTTGGCAGGGGTATGGGAACCAGAGGGAAGGGAGCCTGGATAGGACGGATGGCAAAAAAGCAAAGACAGCATGCAGTCAGACCGCCAAGGAGGACAGGCAGATGAGAGGACAAAACTGCAGCCAGCAGGGTGAGTATCAGTGAATTAGGGATGCAGAGTCAAAAACGTAACAAATACGGTACTCAAAGTGTGATATCTCAATGGATGGAGTATAAAAAATAAGGTGGATGATCTTTTTGCACTTTTACAGATTGTCGGGTATGATGGTGTGGCCATCAGTGAATCGTGGCTGATGGATGATTGTAGTTGGGAGCTGAATGTCCAAGGTTACATATTGTATTGGTGGGATAGGAAGGTAGGCGGAGGGGATGGTGTGACTCTTCTGGTAAAGTATGGCATCAAATCATTAGAAAGATGTGACATTGGATCAGAAGATGGAGAATCCTTGTGGGTTGAGCAGAGAAACTGTAAGGGTAAAAGGACCCTGATGACAGTTGCATTCAGGCCTCCAAACAGTAGCTGGGATGTGGATGACAGATTACAATGGGAAATAGAAACGGTGTGTCAAAAGGGAAACGTTATGATAGACATGGGAGATTTTACAAGCGGGTAGATTGGGAAAATAAGGTTCATGATAGATCCCAAGATAGTGAATGTGAACGCCTACAAGATGGCTTTTTAAAACAGTTTGTCATTGAGTTTACAAGGAGATTAGCTATACTGGATTGGGTGTTATGTAAATTAGGCGACTTGGAAGCTGAAAGTAAAGGATTGAGATTTGATAAGAAGAAAGTAAAGTCTGACAGAGCAGTATTTCAGTAAAGGAAATTACAGTGGTATGAGAGAGGAGTTGGCCAAAGTAAATTGGAAGGAGATGCTGGCACACCTGACAGCAGAGCAGCAATGGCTTGAGTTTCTGGGAAAATGAGGAAGGTGCAGGATCGGTGTATTCCAAAAACAAAGAAATACACAAATGGCAAAATAGTACAATCATGGCTGAGAAGGTCAAACCTAATATAAAAGCTAAAGAGAGGGCATACAACAAAGCTAAAATTAGCAGGATGATATAGGTTTTGGTAGCTTGTAAAAAAAAGTTACAGAAAGCAACTAAAATAATCAATATGGGAAAATATGAAATATGAGAGCAAGCTAGCAAACAATATCAAAGGGATAGAAAAAGCATTTTCAATATATAAAGAGAAAAATAGAGATGAACTTTGATATAAGACCATTAGAAAATGAGGCAGAAGAAATAATAACGAGACAAGTAGATGGCAGATGAACTAAATGAGTATTTTGCATCAGTATTCACTGTGGAAGACACAAGTAGTGTGGCAGGTGTTGACGGGTGTGAGGGAAGGGAAGTGAATACAGTTACTGTTACAAGGGAGAAGGTGCTCAAAAAGCTGAAGTTACACAAGTCACCCGGACCGGATGATCTGCACCCTCGGGTTCTGAAAGAGGTAACAGTAGAGATTGTGGAGGCATTAGTTATGATCTTTCAAGAACCATTGGACTTTGGCATAAGACCATAAGGCAAAGGAGGAGAATTTAGCCATTCAGCCCATCGAGTCTGTTCCACCATTCCATCATGGTTGATCCCAGGTCCCACTCACCTCCATACACCTGCCTTCTCACTATATCCTTTGATGCCTGACCGATCAGGAAATGATCAACTTCCACCTTAAATATATGCACAGACCTAGGCTCCACCGCAGCTCGTGGCAGAGCATTCCCAGGTTTACTACTCTGGCTAAAAACATTCCTGCTACCTCTCTTCTAAAGAGTCCTCCCTCAATTTTGAGGCTCTGTTCTCTAGTTCTGGATGCCCCCACCACAGGAATCATCCTCAACTATGATCATCCACCCTCTCCGGTCATTTCAACATTTGGCCTAACTAGTGTCTTATAAAGGCTTAGCATTATCTCCTTGCTTTCTTATTTTATTCCCCTAGAAATAAATGCCAACATTGCATTTGACTTCTTTACCACAGACTCAACCTGTAAATTCACCTTCTTGGAGTCTTGCACGAGGAGGGCTAAGTCCTCTTCAACTCTGATATTTGAACCTCTCCATTTAGATGATAGTCCACACTGTTGTACCTTTTACCAAAATGCATTATCATACATTTCCCATCACTGTATTCAATTTGCCACATTTTTGCCCATTCTTCCAAAAGTCCTGCTGCAATATCTTTGCTTCCTCACCACTACCTATCTGCACCTATCTTTGTATCATCCACAAATCCATCAATTCCATGATCCGAATCATGGACGAACAACATGCAAAGCAGCTGTCACAATACTGACCCTGGAACACCACGAGTCACCGGCAGCCAAGCAGAAAAGGCCCCTTTTATTCCCACTCACTGCCCCCTGCCTGACAGCCATTCTGCTCTCTGTGCCAGTATCTTTCCTATAATGCCATTTATCTTGTTAAGCAACCACATGTGTGGCACCTTATCAAATATCTCCTGAAAATCCAAGTAAATTACATCCACTGCCTCTCATTTGACCACTCTGCTTATCTCTTCCTCGAAGAACTCAGATTTGTCAGGCAAGATCTATCCTATATCTATCTATCCTTTATCTGTCCTACATGTCATCTCCTCGAAGAACTCAGATTTGTCAGGCAAGATCTATCCTATATCTATCTATCCTTTATCTGTCCTACATGTCATCTCCTCGAAGAATTCCAACAGGTCCGTCAGGCAAGATTCCCCTTTACAGAAACCATGCTGACTTTGACTTACTATATCATTAGGCTCCAAGGACCTCGAAGCCTCATTCCTAATAATGGACTCCAACACTTTCACAAACACTGTTAGGCTAACTGGTCTATAATATCCTTTCTTTTCCCTTCCTCCCATAAAGAGTAGAGTGATATTTGCAATCTTCCAGTCCTCCAGGACCAGGCCAGAATCAAGGGACGCTTCCAGAGGACTGGAAAATCGCAAACAAGGTAGGCAGCAGAAAGGAAATCTTAGAGCAGTTAGCCTGGACTCAGTGGTTGGGAAGATGTTGGAGTCAATTGTTAAAGGACGAGGTTATGGAGTACTGGGGACACAGGACAAGATAGGATAAAGTCAGTGTGGTTTCTTTAAGGGAAATCCTTGCCTCGCAAACCTGTTGGAATTCTTTGAGGAGATGACATGTAGGACAGATAAAGGGGAAGCAGTGGCTGTTATACATTTGGATTTTCAGAAGGAATTTGAAAAGTTGCCACACATGAGGCTGCTTATTAAGTTAAAGCCCATGATTAGAGCATTGGCTGATTAGTAGGAGGCAGCGAGTGGGAATAACAGATCTGGTTGACTGGCAGTGACTCATAGGGTCAGTGTTGGGACCACTTATCTTTATGCTGTATAGGTGATTTAGATGATGGCTTTGTTTCCAAGGTTGCAGGGATATTGAATAGTTTGATAATGAATATTGTTGGAGGGGCAGGTAGTGTTGAGGAAACAGGAAGGCTACAGAAGGATGGGCAAGAAAGTGGAACATGAAATACAATGTTGCAAAGTGCATGGACATACACTTTGGTAGAAAAAACTAAACCTGCAGACTATTTTCTAAATGGGGAGATATTTAAAACATCTGAGATGTCCTTGTGCAGAACACCCTAAAGGTTAACTTGCAGGTTGATTGGGTGGTGAGGAAGGCAAATGCAATGTTAACATTCATTTCAAGGGGTCTAGAATATAAGAGCAGGGATGTGATGCTGAGGTTTTAAAAGGCACTGGTGAGGCTTCACCTTGAGCATTGTGAACAGTTTTGGGCTCCTTATCTAAGAAAAGATGTGCTGGCATTGGAGTGGGTTCAGATGAGGTTCAGATGGATGATTCTGGGAATGAAAGGGTTATCATATGGGGAATGTTTGATGGCTCTGGGCCTGTACTTGCTGGAATTTAGAAGGATGAGGAAGGGGGGGGGGATCTCATTCAAATCTTTTGAATGTTGAAAGCCCTAGACAGAGTGGATGTGGAAAGGATGTTTCCCATGGTGGGGGAGTCCAGGGCAAGAGGACACAGCCTCAGGATAGAGGGGTGTCCATTTAAAACAATGAGGCAAAGACATTTCTGTAGCCAAAGGTTGGTGAGTTTCAGGAATTTGTTACCACAGGCCACTGTGGAAGCCAGGTCATTGGGTTTATTTAAAGCACAAATTGATAGATTCTTGATTGGCCATGGCATCAAAGGTTATGGGGAAGAGGCCGGGGAGTGGGGCTGAAGAGGGGAAAAATGGATCAGCCATGACTGAATAGTGGAGCAGATTTGATGGACCAAATGGCCTAATTCTGCTCCTATGTCTTATGGTCTTCTTCACGGATATTAAGGGCAAAATTTGTCAGTAAATATGTAATTTAATTATCCTCATACTGAAATTTACAGACTATCTCTGTGTACTCTGTGGAGTATTGCTGTACCTGTATGATAACTGTTCTCCATACTTACACTGCACAGTTAGTGTGAGGGTCTGCTCCGATGAAACAGATGGGTATCTGACTCTGCAGGTGAGACTTTGCCCGTGGTGTTTGAGCGCTGGTGTCATGGTCAGGACAGAAGTATATGTCAGAGTGTTGTGCCACTGAGTTACACTGCTTGAGACTGATGGTGGGATATCCGTGGGGGTGACCCAGGTTAAGGTGGGTGAAGTTCCATTACACGTGGTGTTGAAGACGCATTTTATGTTCACAGACTTTCCTTCAACAAGTTCTGCAGCGAATATTGTGGGTTTATCTGTGAAATCTAACACAGAAATGGATCCTTTTAGTTCAATATCACAAGATGCATCAGTTCAGATAGAAATCTCAGCCCCACAATAGGAAAGGTGTTTACAGGATGATCCCTGAACAATGAGGGTAGAGTGTTCTGAAAGCTGTTGAGAGGGGAAATGGGAATCAGAGTCCTCCACTGAGAGCCTCAATGTCACACAGTTACTGATACATCCAGTGGGGTACGTCCTTCCCCAAACAGTGAGACATGGGCCAAGTGGACTTGGACATGGGGAAGATGAGTTCAAAAAGATCAAATTAAATTTATTAGCAAAGTACATATACAGGTTGTTACCACGTACTGTACTACCTTGAGATTCACTTTCTCAGGCATTTACAGGAAAAAAGAAATCAAACAAAATTTACAAAAATCTACACAAGCAGACAAAGACTGACAACAAAAAGACAAATTGTAAATTCAAAAATAACAGTGCTGTCAATGTGAGTTGTGAAGAGTCCTTGAAAGTGAGCCTGTAGGGCACAGAATCAACTCAGAGTCGGGGTGTTTGAGGTTATCCACACCATTCCAGGAGACTGGTGTTTGAAGGGGAATAACTGTTCCTGAACTGGGTGATGTGGGACACAAGGCTTCTGTACCTCCTGCCTGATGTTAGTAGTGAGACCAGGGCATGGCCTGGATGGTGGATAAAAACACAAAGGATGATGGAAAGGAGGGATGTGTGGATGGTTGGGATGAAGATGGAGAAGGAGTGGAGGGTCAGTGGGAAGATGAACACTGCCACATGCAGAGACAACTAATTTGGCAAGTTACTGCACATAACTCCGAGAGCCTCTCGTGTCCATGTCAGTTGTACTCCAATATGATTAGTAACATAGATTGGCTTTCATAACATAGTAACAATCGACAAGCTGAAAATACAGAGGCTGCATTGGGAATGAATTGGAAGCTTCCTGAAAATCGGGAGTTGTGACGATGTGAATATGGACCCAAGCCAAGTTTATATTATTCCCCACTGACTGCTGAATGTCTGCTGTTGAGTGACCACACAGAACACCTACCAGAAACACGGAGCCATGTAACAGGGAGATAGTTGTAACGATTCCTCCTGTCAAATTCAATCCTGAAGAAGTACGGCCCTTCATCTTCCTCAGTGATATTGTCGATAACCAGGGAACAGTCACCGTCTTTCAAGTCTCCAGACAGACGGGTCCGAGACTGAAACTTCTGCATCTCCTGACTGTGATCGCTGGAGTGAAACACTATAGGTCCAGATTTTGAATTGTCACTGTTACACCAGATACCAGTCCAGGACGACTTATCAACATTTGATGGATAACGGTAGTGGCATGGAATCCGGGCACACAAGCCTCTCTGTGCTGTCACATCTGATGGTGTTTCAGCTCTCCACTCATTCGACATTGCGGCTGAGGAGAGAATGAACAATGTTTGGTAATGGACGACTTGTGAACACACCGGACTTGATATCCACCCCCTGTATCTCTCTTGCACTGTGGACGTGGTGTGTACCGAGTGTGGGAGACACAAGGAAACCCACCAGGCCTCCTCATGGTTGGAGGGGACATGTTAGTTGTTTGTGGGGGGGGGGGGGGGGGCTCGTAGCAGGTTCATTCTCTGTTCTCTCATTGGCCTCAGGACCGATGAAGTCCAGCACTGTCAGGAAGAATCAACGACAGAGGTGTCATCTAACACTGCAGGAGGAAATGGAGTGGCCAAAACTGGTCTACGTTCCTCTGTTGGGAATCTCTTCCTGTTTGCTCTACCACGTGTCACTGTCTCTGCTCCTTCCATCCTTCCACTACACTGGATCCATCAGATCTTATGGATCTAGGAATGAACGTGGATCATTATTATCTAAGGGATCCCCGTGGGACTCCCACAGGTACAAGGATGCCGACGTGCCTGTGACTGAGTACCACAGACACCGGTGACAGACAGACTGGAACAGGGGTCTGTTCTGGCAGTTCCCACGCTAAAGGTGCAGCTTTCTCACAACCTGTCCCAGTCAACAATACAACAATCTCACACACTGTCCTGCTCGTACTACTGCCCAGTTATGTGCATCATCACTGTATATCACACTACGGCGATTTAAATCTTCTGGAACATAAGAAGCTGGACTTAGCACAATACATCACAGGTAAATCCTTCCCGACCATCGGAAGTCTCCACAACAGGCGCTACCTCAAGAAGGCAATGTCCATCGTCCAACATCCCCACACTCCACACCATGTCATGTTCTCACAGCTCCCATCAGACTGGATCAGTGACAGAGGAAGACTCCCTCCTTCTCAATAACTGTGCGGGATGGTGATCCAGGGCTCCAGGGCTACTCCGGTTCCCCTCATGCACCGGGACAGGACTCCCTCAGCAGAGCACGGCCTCGATTGAGGCAACAGTTTGAGAGAGTAACCCCACTGGTGACTCTCCCCTCACAGGCGATCCCTGTTCTCCAGGGCTTTCCTCCTCCCCAGAGGATGGGTGCTCTGGGCACACAGTCTCAACCGAAGGCAATTCTGCCACCTCACACGCCCTCTCTAAAATGGTGCCGTGCACCAGCCTGGACTTTGCATGCTGAAGAGAAGCCACCCAGCCAGAGGCCCTTGTGTGACAGGACTTTCCTCCAGCTCTGGGGAGACATACTCTGAGCATACGGCCTTAACCGGAGGTAAATCCTTCCCCTGGATTGCAGACTCAGAGACACATCTCTCCGTATCTTCAGACCACAGGGGTGCTGTGGCACGCTGACCTCCATATCGGAGTCTCCCTCAGACTCGGGCACCACTTTCCGTACCCGGCTTCCCCAGGCCTTTGCTGAATCTCAGACACCATAGGGCCCTTCGGGTCGGGTTCAGGAGTCACCTCCTGCCCCTCTCCTCCGGGGGAGAGGCCTCGAGATGGTTGTTCTTTCTCTTGGCCTTCCTACCAGATACCCGATCCCACCGCTCACTGTCATCTACGCTGCGCCCAGCCCCGACATTCACCACCACGGGTGGGTGGGGGGAACAGCAGGGGTAGGGACAGGTCGGGAAGGCTCAGCAGTGCTGCCCTGTGTCTCCGAAGTGAAGTTCACAGCCTGCGAGTATGTCCAAACTCTTTACAGACCAGGCATGTCATCTCTGGACTGTAATAATGCCCCTAAAATTGCACCTGAAAGCCCCCATCTGCATCCCCACTCCATTCCAGTTGCATCAGCAAGCGGCGCTGAAATGAGAAAAGGTGATCAAACCCCTGCAGAGGTGTCCTGTACCACACTGGGGTGGTATTTGACCGCACCAAGAGAGCACAGCTGGGGAGGAGGGTCGTACCAGGGATATTGGGGGTGGGCGTCGGAAAGAATAACCAACTTCACAGAAGCCCACTCACGGCCAAGAACACAGCTCTCCGAACACCGAAGATGGAATATGTGCTTCCTGTTGAATTTTGTAGACTAACAAGACGATCATGACAACCAACAGCCTCAGCCATGGCTTTTAAAGCACCATTCCTCCTGACTGAAGTTGGTGCAGCACATTTCATTGCAGGGACACACCTCTCCCAAACATAAGGCAGAACCACTCGTCCAGCAGTGTGACCCTCCCACAGTGTGACTCTCCCTCAGCACTGCCCCTCACACAGTGTGACTCTCCCTCAGCACTGCCCCTCACACAGTGTGACTCTCCCTCAGCACTGCCCCTCACACAGTGTGACTCTCCCTCAGCACTGCCCCTCTCACAGTGTAACTCTCCCTCAGCACTGCCCCTCACAGTGTGACTCTCCCTCAGCACTGCCCCTCACAGTGTGACTCACCCTCAGCACTGCCCCTCACAGTGTGACCCTCCCTCAGCACTGCCCCTCACACAGTGTGAATCTCCCTCAGCACTGCCCCTCTCACAGTGTAACTCTCCCTCAGCACTGCCCCTCACAGTGTGACTCTCCCTCAGCACTGCCCCTCGCACAGTGTGACTCTCCTTCAGCACTGCCCCTCACAGTGTGACCCTCCCTCAGCACTGCCCCTCACTCAGTGTGACTCTCCCTCAGCACTGCCCCTCACAGTGTGACCCTCCCTCAGCACTGCCCCTCACACAGTGTGACTCTCCCTCAGCACTGCCCCTCACAGTGTGACTCTCCCTCAGCACTGCCCCTCACAGTGTGACCCTCCCTCAGCACTGCCCCTCGCACAGTGTGACTCTCCCTCAGCACTGCCCCTCACAGTGTGACTCTCCCTCAGCACTGCCCCTCACAGTGTGACCCTCCCTCAGCACAGCCCCTCACACAGTGGTTCTCCCTCAGCACTGCCCCTCACACAGTGTGACTCTCCCTCAGCACTGCCCCTCACACAGTGTGACTCTCCCACAGCACTGCCCCTCTCACAGTGTGACTCTCCCTCAGCACTGCCCCTCACAGTGTGACCCTCCCTCAGCACTGCCCCTCACAGTGTGACCCTCCCTCAGCACTGCCCCTCACAGTGTGACTCTCCCTCAGCACTGCCCCTCTCACAGTGTGACTCTCCCTCAGCACTGCCCCTCACAGTGTGACCCTCCCTCAGCACTGCCCCTCACACAGAGTGACCCTCCCACAGCACTGCCCCTCTCACAGTGTGACCCTCCCACAGCACTGCCCCTCACAGTGTGACCCTCCCACAGCACTGCCCCTCACAGTGTGACTCTCCCTCAGCACTGCCCCTCACACAGAGTGACCCTCCCTCAGCACTGCCCCTCACACAGTGTGACCCTCCCTCAGCACTGCCCCTCACAGTGTGACCCTCCCACAGCACTGCCCCTCACACAGTGTGACTCTCCCTCAGCACTGCCCCTCACACAGTGTGACTCTCCCTCAGCACTGCCCCTCACAGTGTGACTCTCCCTCAGCACTGCCCCTCACAGTGTGACCCTCCCACAGCACTGCCCCTCACTCAGTGTGACTCTCCCTCAGCACTGCCCCTCGCACAGTGTGACCCTCCCTCAGCACTGCCCCTCTCACAGTGTGACTCCCTCAGCACTGCCCCTCACACAGTGTGACTCTCCCTCAGCACTGCCCCTCACAGTGTGACTCTCCCTCAGCACTGCCCCTCACTCAGTGTGACTCTCCCTCAGCACTGCCCCTCTCACAGTGTGACTCTCTCTCAGCACTGCCCCTCGCACAGTGTGACTCACCCTCGGCACTGCCCCTCTCACAGTGTGACTCTCCCTCAGCACTGCCCCTCACACAGTGTGACTCACCCTCGGCACTGCCCCTCTCACAGTGTGACTCACCCTCGGCACTGCCCCTCTCACAGTGTGACTCTCCCTCAGCACTGCCCCTCGCACAGTGTGACTCTCCCTCGGCACTGCCCCTCACACAGTGTGACTCTCTCTCAGCTCTGCCCCTCACAGTGTGACCCTCCCTCGGGTCCGCCCCTCACACAGTGTGACTCACCCTCGGCACTGCCCCTCTCACAGTGTGACTCTCCCTCAGCACTGCCCCTCGCACAGTGTGTATCTCCCTCGGCACTGCCCCTCTCACAGTGTGACTCTCCCTCAGCACTGCCCCTCACATTGTGACCCTCCCACAGCACTGCCCCTCACAGTGTGACTCTCCCTCAGTACTGCCCCTCACAGTGTGACCCTCCCACAGCACTGCCCCTCACAGTGTGACTCTCCCTCAGCACTGCCCCTCTCACAGTGTGACCCTCCCTCAGCACTGCCCCTCACACAGTGTGACCCTCCCTCAGCACTGCCCCTCACACAGTGTGACCCTCCCTCAGCACTGCCCCTCACACAGTGTGACCCTCCCTCAGCACTGCCCCTCACAGTGTGACCCTCCCACAGCACTGCCCCTCACACAGTGTGACTCTCCCTCAGCACTGCCCCTCACTCAGTGTGACTCTCCCTCAGCACTGACCCTCACTCAGTGTGACCCTCCCACAGCACTGCCCCTCACACAGTGTGACTCTCCCTCAGCATTGCCCCTCACTCAGTGTGACACTCCCTCAGCACTGCCCCTCACAGTGTGACCCTCCCACAGCACTGCCCCTCACTCAGTGTGACTCTCCCTCAGCACTGCCCCTCGCACAGTGTGACTCTCCCTCAGCACTGCCCCTCGCACAGTGTGACTCTCCCTCAGCACTGCCCCTCACACAGTGTGACTCTCCCTCAGCACTGCCCCTCGCACAGTGTGACTCTCCCTCGGCACTGCCCCTCACACAGTGTGACTCTCTCTCAGCTCTGCCCCTCACACAGTGTGACTCTCCCTCAGCACTGCCCCTCACACAGTGTGACCCTCCCTCAGCACTGCCCCTCACACAGTGTGACCCTCCCTCAGCACTGCCCCTCACACAGTGTGACCCTCCCTCAGCACTGCCCCTCACAGTGTGACCCTCCCACAGCACTGCCCCTCACACAGTGTGACTCTCCCTCAGCACTGCCCCTCACTCAGTGTGACTCTCCCTCAGCACTGACCCTCACTCAGTGTGACCCTCCCACAGCACTGCCCCTCACTCAGTGTGACTCTCCCTCAGCACTGCCCCTCGCACAGTGTGACTCTCCCTCAGCACTGCCCCTCGCACAGTGTGACTCTCCCTCAGCACTGCCCCTCACACAGTGTGACTCTCCCTCAGCACTGCCCCTCGCACAGTGTGACTCTCCCTCGGCACTGCCCCTCACACAGTGTGACTCTCCCTCAGCACCGCCCCTCGCACAGTGTGACTCTCCCTCAGCACTGCCCCTCGCACAGTGTGACTCTCCTTCAGCGCTGCCCCTCACACAGTGTGACTCTCTCTCAGCACTGCCCCTCACAGTGTGACCCTCCCACAGCACTGCCCCTCACAGTGTGACCCTCCCACAGCACTGCCCCTCACACAGTGTGACTCTCCCTCAGCACTGCCCCTCTCACAGTGTGACTCTCCCTCAGCACTGCCCCCCACACAGTGTGACTCTCCCACAGCACTGCCACTCACAGTGACCCTCCCACAGCACTGCCCCTCAAACATTGTGACCCTCCCTCAGCACTGCCCCTCGCTCAGTGTGACTCTCCCTCGGCACTGCCCCTCACACAGTGTGACCCTCCCTCAGCACTGCCCCTCACTCAGTGTGACTCTCCCTCAGCACTGCCCCTCACACAGTGTGACACTCCCTCAGCACTGCCCCTCACTCAGTGTGACCCTCCCTCAGCACTGCCCCTCACTCAGTGTGACTCTCCCTCAGCACTGCCCCTCGCTCAGTGTGAATCTCCCTCGGCACTGCCCCTCACACAGTGTGACTCTCCCTCGGCACTGCCCCTCACACAGTGTGACCCTCCCTCGGGTCTGCCCCTCACACAGTGTGACTCTCCCTCAGCACCGCCCCTCGCACAGTTTGACCCTCCCTCGGGTCTGCCCCTCACACAGTGTGACTCTCCCTCAGCACCGCCCCTCGCACAGTGTGACTCTCCCTCAGCACTGCCCCCCACACAGTGTGACTCACCCTCGGCACTGCCCCTCTCACAGTGTGACTCTCCCTCAGCACTGCCCCCCACACAGTGTGACTCTCCCTCAGCACTGCCCCTCACAGTGTGACCCTCCCACAGCACTGCCCCTCACTCAGTGTGACTCTCCCTCAGCACTGCCCCTCGCACAGTGTGACTCTCCCTCAGCACTGCCCCTCACACAGTGTGACTCTCCCTCAGCACTGCCCCTCTCACAGTGTGACTCTCCCTCAGCACTGCCCCTCACTCAGTGTGACTATCCCTCAGCACTGCCCCTCACACAGTGTGACTCTCCCTCAGCACTGCCCCTCACACAGTGTGACCCTCCCTCAGCACTGCCCCTCACACAGTGTGACTCTCCCTCAGCACTGCCCCCTCATAGTGTGACTCTCCCTCAGCACTGCCCCTCTCACAGTGTGACTCTCCCTCAGCACTGCCCCTCTCACAGTGTGGGTCTCCCTCAGCACTGCCCCTCACACAGTGTGACCCTCCCACAGCACTGCCCCTCACTCAGTGTGACTCTCCCTCAGCACTGCCCCCACATAGTGTGACTCTCCCTCGGCACTGCCTCTCACACAATGTGACTCTCCCTCAGCACTGCCCCTCACACAGTGTGACCCTCACTGAGCACTGCCCCTCACTCAGTGTGACTCTCCCTCAGCACTGCCCCTCACTCAGTGTGACTCTCCCTCAGCACTGCCCCTCGCTCAGTGTGAATCTCCCTCGGCACTGCCCCTCGCACAGTGTGACCCTCCCTCGGGTCTGCCCCTCACACAGTGTGACTCACCCTCGGCACTGCCCCTCACACAGTGTGACTCTCCCTCAGCACTGCCCCTAACAGAGTGTGAATCTCCCTCGGCACTGCCCCTCACACAGTGTGACTCCCTCAGCACTGCCCCTCACATAGTGTGACTCTCCCTCAGCACTGCCCCTCACTCAATGTGACTCTCCCTCAGCGCTGCCACTCACACAGTGTGACTCTCCCTCAGCACTGCCCCTCTCACAGTGTGGGTCTCCCTCAGCACTGCCCCTCACACAGTGTGACTCCCTCAGCACTGCCCCTCGCACAGTGTGAATCTCCCTCGGCACTGCCCCTCACACAGTGTGACTCTCCCTCAGCACTGCCGCTCACTCAGTGTGACTCTCCCACAGCACTGCCCCTCACTCCGTGTGACTCTCCCTCAGCACTGCCCCTCACTCCGTGTGGGCCTGCCTCAGCACTGCACCTCACACAGTGTGACTCTCCCTCAGCACTGCCCCTCTCACAGTGTGACTCCCTCAGCACTGCCCCTCTCACAGTGTGACCCTCCCTCAGCACTGCCCCTCTCACAGTGTGACCCTCCCTCAGCACTGCCCCTCACGCAGTGTGACTCTCCCTCAGCACTGCCCCTCTCACAGTGTGGGTCTCCCTCAGCACTGCCCCTCTCACAGTGTGACTCCCTCAGCACTGCCCCTCTCACAGTGTGACTCTCCCTCAGCACTGCCCCCACACAGTGTGACTCTCCCTCAGCACTGCCCCTCTCACAGTGTGACTCTCCCTCAGCACTGCCCCCCACACAGTGTGACTCTCCCTCAGCACTGCCCCCCACACAGTGTGACTCTCCCTCAGCACTGCCCCTCTCACAGTGTGACTCTCCCTCAGCACTGCCCCCCACACAGTGTGACTCTCCCTCAGCACTGCCCCTCTCACAGTGTGGGTCTCTCTCAGCACTGCCCCTCACACAGTGTGACTCCCTCAGCACTGCCCCTCACACAGTGACCCACCCTCAGCACTGCCCCTCACACAGTGTGACTCTCCATCAGCACTGCCCCTCACACAGTGTGACCCTCCCTCAGCACTGCCCCTCACAGTGTGACTCTCCCTCAGCACTGCCCGTCTCACAGTGTGACTCTCCCTCAGCACTGCCCCTCACACAGTGTGACTCTCCCTCAGCACTGCCCCTCACGCAGTGTGACTCTCCCTCGGCACTGCCCCTCACCGTGTGACTCTCTCTCAGCTCTGCCCCTCACAGTGTGACCCTCCCTCAGCACTGCCCCTCACACAGTGTGACCCTCCCTCAGCACTGCCCCTCTCACAGTGTGACCCTCCCTCAGCACTGCCCCTCTCACAGTGTGACTCTCCCTCAGCACTGCCCCTCTCACAGTGTGACTCTCCCTCAGCCCTGCCCCTCACACAGTGTGACTCTCCCTCAGCACTGCCCCTCACACAGTGTGACTCTCCCTCAGCATTGCCCCTCACACAGTGTGACTCTCCCTCAGCACTGCCCCTCCCACAGTGTGACTCTCCTTCAGCACTGCCCCTCCCACAGTGTGACTCTCCCTCAGCACTGCCCCTCCCACAGTGTGACTCTCCCTCAGCACTGCCCCTCACACAGTGTGACTCTCCCTCAGCACAGCCCCTCTCACAGTGTGACTCTCCCTCAGCACTGCCCCTCACACAGTGTGACTCTCCCTCAGCACTGCCCCTCACACAGTGTGACTCTCCCTCAGCACAGCCCCTCTCACAGTGTGACTCTCCCTCAGCACTGCCCCTCACTCAGTGTGACCCTCCCTCAGCACTGCCCCTCACACAGTGTGACTCTCCCTCAGCACTGCCTCTCACACAGTGTGACTCACCCTCGGCACTGCCCCTCTCATAGTGTGACTCTCCCTCAGCACTGCCCCTCACACAGTGTGACTCTCTCTCAGCTCTGCCCCTCACAGTGTGACCCTCCCTCGGGTCTGCCCCTCTCACAGTGTGACACTCCCTCAGCACTGCCCCTCTCACAGTGTGACTCTCCCTCAGCACTGCCCCTCACACAGTGACTCTCCCTCGGCACTGCCCCTCACACAGTGTGACTCTCTCTCAGCTCTGCCCCTCACAGTTTGACCCTCCCTCGGGTCTGCCCCTCTCACAGTGTGACTCTCCCTCGGGTCTGCCCCTCTCACAGTGTGACTCTCACTCAGCACTGCCCCTCACATAGTGTGACCCTCCCTCAGCACTGCCCCTCACACAGTGTGACTCTCCCTCAGCACTGCCCCTCACCCAGTGTGACTCTCCCTCAGCACTGCCCCTCACACAGTGTGACTCTCCCTCAGCACTGCCCCTCACACAGTGTGACTCTCCCTCAGCATTGCCCCTCACAGTTTGACCCTCCCTCGGGTCTGCCCCTCTCACAGTGTGACTCTCCCTCGGGTCTGCCCCTCTCACAGTGTGACTCTCACTCAGCACTGCCCCTCTCACAGTGTGACCCTCCCTCAGCACTGCCCCTCACACAGTGTGACTCCCTCAGCACTGCCCCTCACCCAGTGTGACTCTCCCTCAGCACTGCCCCTCACTCAGTGTGACTCTCCCTCAGCACTGCCCCTCACACAGTGTGACTCTCCCTCAGCACTGCCCCTCACACAGTGTGACTCTCCCTCAGCATTGCCCCTCACACAGTTACTCTCCCTCGGCACTGCCCCTCACAGTGTGACTCTCCCTCGGGTCTGCCCCTCTCACAGTGTGACCCTCCCTCAGCACTGCCCCTCACACAGTGTGACTCTCCCTCAGCACTGCCCCTCACACAGTGACTCTCCCTCGGCACTGCCCCTCACACAGTGTGACTCTCTCTCAGCTCTGCCCCTCACAGTGTGACCCTCCCTCGGGTCTGCCCCTCACACAGTGTGACTCACCCTCAGCACTGCCCCTCTCACAGTGTGACTCTCCCTCGGGTCTGCCCCTCTCACAGTGTGACTCTCCCTCAGCACTGCCCCTCACAGTGTGACTCTCCCTCAGCACTGCCCCTCTCACAGTGTGACTCTCCCTCAGCACTGCCCCTCACTCAGTGTGACTCTCCCTCAGCACTGCCCCACACAGTGTGACTCTCCCTCAGCACTGCCCCTCTCATAGTGTGACTCTCCCTCAGCACTGCCCCTCACACAGTGTGACTCTCCCTCAGCACTGCCCCTCTCACAGTGTGACTCTCCCTCGGGTCTGCCCCTCTCACAGTGTGACTCTCACTCAGCACTGCCCCTCTCACAGTGTGACCCTCCCTCAGCACTGCCCCTCACACAGTGTGACTCCCTCAGCACTGCCCCTCACCCAGTGTGACTCTCCCTCAGCACTGCCCCTCACACAGTGTGACTCTCCCTCAGCACTGCCCCTCACACAGTGTGACTCTCCCTCAGCATTGCCCCTCACACAGTGACTCTCCCTCGGCACTGCCCCTCACAGTGTGACTCTCCCTCGGGTCTGCCCCTCTCACAGTGTGACCCTCCCTCAGCACTGCCCCTCACACAGTGTGACTCTCCCTCAGCACTGCCCCTCACACAGTGACTCTCCCTCGGCACTGCCCCTCACACAGTGTGACTCTCTCTCAGCTCTGCCCCTCACAGTGTGACCCTCCCTCGGGTCTGCCCCTCACACAGTGTGACTCACCCTCAGCACTGCCCCTCTCACAGTGTGACTCTCCCTCGGGTCTGCCCCTCTCACAGTGTGACTCTCCCTCAGCACTGCCCCTCACAGTGTGACTCTCCCTCAGCACTGCCCCTCTCACAGTGTGACTCTCCCTCAGCACTGCCCCTCACTCAGTGTGACTCTCCCTCAGCACTGCCCCACACAGTGTGACTCTCCCTCAGCACTGCCCCTCTCATAGTGTGACTCTCCCTCAGCACTGCCCCTCACACAGTGTGACTCTCCCTCAGCACTGCCCCTCTCATAGTGTGACTCTCCCTCAGCACTGCCCCTCACACAGTGTGACTCTCCCTCAGCACTACCCCTCACACACTGGTATCTTGCCCTTCCAGTTTAAGATGGCGTTGGTGAAGCAAGGCGACAATTTGCTGATAACAAAGCTGTGAATTATGGTATTAATCACCGTTAATCGATAGTCTGTAACTTGATCTTTTGAACTGCCTGTATGACCTGGTATTTTTGCGGTGTGAAGTCTGGGAAGTGCAGGACAGTTGTGACATGGCCTGTAAGGGTCGAATCGAGACATCTGGACGAGGTCCTGAGAGCGGGGAATGAACCAATGTTTGGCCATTGTTGGGGCAAATTTTAGGCAATTTGATGTGGCAGAACAGAGGCGTTGTGACGGAGGGAAGGCAGAGTGGAAATGATGGGACCTGTGCCCGATGGCGCATCGAAGTTTGGCAATTTCAGTGCCGGGACAGATTGAAAAGGTGAGGGTGTTGGGGCGGGGGACGAGGCTCAGCTCGCTGTTCCCCGACATATCTCAAGATTGTATATATTCTACATACTCCGATAATAATATACTTTGAACTTTGAAGTATGGGAGCTAACTGCTGATGTGTGATATCGAGATACTAACCAGCCGAGTTCTGTGAACTGCCCAACACCCGTGGTTTCAGACATTTCCACCGTCAGCAAGACTGAACCAACACTGTTGAGTTGTCACTGACTATTCTTATCGAGCCAGTGATGTCCCTGTGAAGCTGTTCACCAATCAGCCGGGCTCTCGCCCCACTGCCCCACACGTTCCATCCCCGAACGATCCAATTCCCACCGGTTAATCTTGTTAAAGCTGCTTCCACGACCCTGATGAGAGACTGAGTTACAGAGAGAGGTTGAACTGGTTGGGACATTCTTCATCGGAGTGTATCATACAGGGTGATCACATTGAGGTGTTTAAAATCATAACAGACATAGACAGAGTAAAAGTTCACAGTCTTTTTCCCCGAGTTGGGAAATCAAGACCAGAGAGGCACAGGTTTAAAGTGATGGAGGAGAGATTTAATGGGGACTCGAGGAGCAATTTCTTCTCCCAGAAAGTGAACAATATAGAAGACCATAAAACTATAACACACAGAAGTAGAATGTCACCTTTGAGGTCCTTACTAATCAAAAACCTATCAGCCTCTGCTTTAAATACACCGAATGAATTGGCCTCCACAGCTGTCTGTGGCAATTAATTCTACAGATTCAACACACTCCGACTGAAGAACTTCTTCCTCTTCTAAAGGGATGATCCTGTTCGGAGGGAGTGCCCTCCAGTCTGAGACTCTGCCACCTGTAGGAAACGTCCTCTCCACGTACACTCTACGAGGAACAAGCGAACATATGAACAAACATATGAACAACATATGGACAGGAACATGGAGAGATGTGTAGAAGGATATGGGGCAGAGGTGGACAAATGTCTAGATGAAAGGTCTTGGCCCAAAATGTTTATTCCCCTTCAGAGATGCTTGCTGACCTGCTGAGTTCCTTCAGCGTTTTGTGTGTGTTGTTCAAGATTTCCAGCATCTGCAGAATCTCTTGTGTTTCTCAATAATTTAGATGGGAATCTTGGTCAGCAGGTACAATTTGGGCTGAAGGACCTGTTTATGTGTTGTATGACTCTGGCTCTTTCAGCTAACCAGTCGGACACACAGCCCAGCCCCCTACTCAGCCCTGAGTACCCTGGTTAGTGTCACACCAGCCAGACTAGAGGAAAATCAGGGATTTGCTGCCTGAGCTGCTGCTGATTTACCTTGAAGAAGTGGCAGGAGGAAGTACACCTTTCCGATTGTTCTCAGATCCAGCATATTCCGTCAGTTTTCCACCCTTGGACTGAAAAAGAAATTAGTTACAATGAATCTCCAGCAAACTGTCATGGTTCCAACATCAGTGTGAGAGACAAGAAGATTCCCAGACTGTGCCACACTATTCCCATCAGTAATCCCACGCACTGCTAATTCATTCCTTTTTAATTTTATACAGAACATCTTAAGGGGGCTTTGAAAACAAGGGCACATGAAAGGGGAACTGGGCCCCGGTGAACCAGAAGGGAACAGGAAACTGACACAAAGTGGTGAAGGAGGTGTCTGACACATTGGACGTATTGTCAAGTCAGGTCACTTTTATTGTCATTTCGACTATAACTTGGGGGAAGAAACTGTTACATAGTCTGGTTGTGAGAGTCCAAATGCTTCGGTGCCTTCTCCCAGACGGCAGGAGGGAGAAGAATTTGTATGAGGGGTGCGTGGGGTCGTTCATAATGCTGTTTGCTTTGGGGATGCAGCGTGTAGTGTAAATGTCCGTCATGGCGGGAAGAGAGACCCCGATGATCTTCTCAGCTGACCTCACTATCCGCTGCAGGGTTAGGGTTTATTGTTTATTAACATCATATATTCACAGGGTTCAGACAGACAATATTTACAAGACAGTAATACAGTGTATGCAAATTAAAATATGGTTATTGCAGTCTATAAAACAGTCAATATCCCAGAGGGTGCACTGTTCCTGGAAGTCCCCCATTGTACACCTTGCAACCGTGTGCTCCCCCTGCAAGGACAGCCAGGAACAAACGTATTCTCGGAGAAGTGCATGTGGTCTGACACTCCATCATTACCGTCCATTTTTTTCTAAAAGTGCTGCAATCACTCAATACAATCCCACTGACGGTACAGCACTCCCTCAGTACGTTCCCTCTAACAGTGTGACACTCCCTCAGTACTGACCCTCTGACAGTGTGACACTCCCTCAGTACTGACCCTCTGACAGTGTGACACACCCTCAGTACTGTCCCTCTGACAGTGTGACACACCCTCAGTACTGTCCCTCTGACAGTGTGACACTCCCTCAGTACTGTCCCTCTGACAGAGTGACACTCCCTCAGTACTGTCCCTCTGACAGTGTGACACTCCCTCAGTACTGACCCTCTGACAGTGATATTCCCTCAGTACTGACCCTCTGACAGTGTGACACTCCCTCAGTACTGACCCTCTGACAGTGTGACACTCCCTCAGTACTGACCCTCTGACAGTGTGACACTCCCTCAGTACTGACCCTCTGACAGTGTGACACTCCCTCAGTACTGTCCCTCTGACAGTGTGACACTCCCTCAGTACTTTCCCTCTAACAGTGTGACACTCCCTCAGTACTGTCACTCTGACAGTGTGACACTCCCTCAGTACTGTCCCTCTGACAGTGTGACACTCCCTCAGTACTGTCCCTCTGACAGTGTGACACTCCTTCAGTACTGACCCTCTGAAAGTGTGACACTCCCTCAGTACTGTCCCTCTGACAGTGTGACACTCCCTCAGTACTGTCGCTCTGACAGTGTGACACTCCCTCAGTACTTTCCCTCTAACAGTGTGACACTCCCTCAGTACTGTCACTCTGACAGTGTGACACTCCCTCAGTACTGTCCCTCTAACAGTGTGACACTCCCTCAGTACTGACCCTCTGAAAGTGTGACACTCACTCAGTGCTGTCCCTCTGACAGTGTGACACTCCCTCAGTACTGTCACTCTGACAGTGTGACACTCCTTCAGTACTGACCCTCTGAAAGTGTGACACTCACTCAGTACTGTCCCTATGACAGTGTGACACTCCCTCAGTACTGTCCCTCTGACAGTGTGACACTCCCTCAGTACTGACCCTCTGAAAGTGTGCCACTCACTCAGTACTGTCCCTCTGATAGTGTGACTTTTCCTCATTTCCATCACTCGAATAATGTTCCCTGTTCCCAGTCAGTGGTCTTTCAAAGTACAAAGGTCATTACATGGAGAGAGTGCAGGGTAGATTTAGGAGGGTGTTGATCAGACTCGAGGGACAGGGATATGCAGGGACATTGTATATGTTGGGATTTATTCTTTGGAGCCAAGGAGAATGTGGGGTCTCTTCTAGAGGTACATAAAATCATGAGGGGTGGAGATAGGATGAATAAATGCAGTCTTTTACCAGATCTACTGAATTAAGAAACAGAAGGCTCCTATTTCAGGTAAGAAGGGAGAGATTATATAGAACCTGAAGAGACATTTTTTTCACTCAGTGGGTGCCCTGTACCTGGAACAGGCTGACAGAGAAAGTTCATGAGGCAGTACAACTACATTTAAAATGCAGTCAGGCAGATAAAGTACATTGATCAGAAAGTTTTAAAAGGTTATGGGGAAATGCTAGCAAATAGGATTGGCTTAGTTGGCATGCATTGGATGGGCTGAAGGGCCTGTTCCTGTGCTGCTTGACTCGACCATCATTCGACAGTGTGACACTCTTTGAGCACTGACACTGTGGTGGTTTGTCTGATGTGCGACACAGTCCACTGAGGTACGGGGGCATCATGTTTAGCACAACACTTTACAGTACCAGTGACCAGGGTTCCATTCCCACTGCTCTCTGTAAGAAGTTTGTACATTCTGTGTGGCTTCCTCATACATCCAAAGACACACTGACTGGCAGGTTAATTGGTCATTCTGAACAGAAGAAAGGGAAGGAGGAGAGGCATCGGAGGCAGGTGATGGGCACAAGAGAAAAGGGGTGAGTGGGGAACCAGAATATGGATTGGGTCAAGAGAGAAGGAGTAAGGGAGAGAAATTACTGGAAGTTAGAGAAATCGATATTCTTGCCATCAGGTGGGAGGTTACCCAGATGGATATGAGGTGTGGCTCATAACCTGAGTTTGGCCTCATTGTGACAGTAGATGTGGCCATGGACAGACATGTCAGAATGGGAATGGGTATTGAACTGGGTCACCGATGGAGGATCTGCCTTTTGCAGTGGATGGAGTGAATATATTCAACAGAACAGTCCTTCAATCTGAGTTGGGTGTTACTGATGTAGAGCAGTGCAGACCGAGAGCATCGAATACAGTCGATGACCCTGACGGAACCTCAGGTGAAGTGATGTGACACATGGAAGGACTGCTTGGGGCCTTGATTGATGGAGAGGAAGGTTGTCAAGGGGTAGGTGGGAGTAGGGCAGGTGTAGTTTCTGCCCCTCCTCCCTACATCTTATTTTGGCTCCTGCCCCCTTATTCCTAATCCTGTTGAAGGGTCTCGGCCCAATCACTCTGTTTATTCCTCTCCAGTAGTAACACAGGTGGATGGGACGGTGAAAGAGGAGACAGTATACTTCCCTTCATGGGTCAGTGTGCACAGTATCAGAGTTGGGATGATATGTTGCAATGTTACAAGCCTCCGGTCAGACTGCACTCGGAGAACTGCGTGCAGTTACGGCCATCACACTATACAGAGGAAGCTATTGTGCTGGAGAAACTCAGTGGAGAGTCACCAGAATGCCTCTTGGATTGAGGGACATTCATTTTCTTTTCTCTCTCTTTTTTCCCCTCTCTGTCTCTCGTCCTCCTCTCTCTATCTCCCTCTCCCTTTCTCTAGCCCTCTCACTCTCTGGAGTGAAGGAGGACAAGGAGTGACCTGATAGGAATAGAGTGCTAGGAGAGGTACATACAGTGGGGATCACTAAAATGCCTCCTGGGTTGGAAGACATCCATTTTACTGACATACAGAGCTTGTTCTCTATCTTTCTTTAGTCTCTCTCTCTCTCTCTTCCCCCCCCCCTCCGCTCCCCCTGACCCACACACCCTCACTTCCAAACCCTTTCTGCCTCTTCCTCTTCCTGTCCCTCACCCTCTACTTCTCCCTCACCGATGCCCTCACCCTCTCACTCTCCCTTACATTCATACTCTCCCTCCCTTCCTCTCCCTCTCTCTCACCCTTTCTATTCCTATCAGGTCACCCCTTATCCTCCTTCACTCCAGAGAGAGAGAGAGGGTTCTCTTCTTCCACCCCCTCTGTGTCTCCCTCTTCCTGTCTCTCACCCTCTCCTTCCCCCTCACCTATGCCCTCACCCTCTCCCTCTACCTCACACTCCGCCTTTCCCTCTCTGTCTCCCTCCCAACATCTCCCTCTCTCTCACCCTTTCACTCTCTCTCTCTCTGGAGAACAAGGGGTGATGTGATAGGAATAGAATGCTAGCAGAGGCACAGAGAGGGTTGATCACTAGAATGTATTTTTGTCATGGTGAGGTGTCAGCAACAAGAGGATGCAGGGCGAAGGTGCCAACGAGGGGTTTCAAAGGGGGCCTGAGAGGAAATTATTTTCTGCCTGTTGATTAATGAATGCATTGCCAAAGGGATTCCAGGCAGATACATTCAATATGTTTAAGAAGCATTTGAACAGGCACAAGAATGGGAGGAAAAGTCACCCTCTCAGTCTGAGAGGGACTGATGGGAATTTACGAAGAAGGAGATATGGAATTGTAAACAGACTGGACTGAGAGTTTGTTGAGCAACAGGAAAGAATTAAATCTGAAAATGTTATCTTTCAGAATGAATGGAAGTACAGAGTGGATCAGATCACTGAACTGTTCCCACAACCGATAGACTCACTTTCAAGGATTTTTCTTCTCATGTTCTCGATATTTATTGTTTTTTTTTCTTTTGTATTTCCACGTTTGTTCTCTTTTCACAATAGTTGATTGTCCGTCATTTTGTGTGTGGTCTTTCATGGATTCCATTGTGCTTCTTGGATTGACTGTGTATGCCCACAAGAAATTCATTCTCGGGGTTTCCTGTGGTGACACATATATACTTTGATAATAAATTTATTTCAGCTTTGCACTTTTGAAGTGCATTCTCTTTATGAGTATATGTTAATGTCTGGAAATTTTGCACTGGACAGTTTCTAAGCTGACAGATGAAGTGAACTTGGAGAAGGGGTAGATCGTGGGAGAATTCAAGGAGATAAATATAGGACGGGGAGGCAGCAGAGAAGGGACAGGCGTAGGTTTTCACTGAGAAAGGGGAAGTGCTAAATGCAGGGAGGAAGAAAGAAAAGAAGATGCAATTCTGCAAGCTGTACTAGAAAGGGGAAAGACTCGGGGAAAATGTGCTTAGTTCATCACAGGGGGCAAGGCAGGGTGAAGAAGTGACTCGAGAAATGTTTTGAATAGTGGCAGAAGCTGGAGATCACTTTAACCAGAGGGTGGTGAATCTGTGGAATTCATTACCCCAGATGGCTGTGGGGTCCAAGTCTCAGAAAACAATTAAAGCAGAGGTTGATAGGTTCTTGATTAGTCAGAGTGTCAATGGTTATAGACCACAGACAATGGACAATAGGTGCAGGAGTAGGCCATTTAGCCCTCTGAGCCAGTACCGCCATTCACTGTGATCATAGTTGATCATCCACAATCAGTATCCCGTTCCTGCCTTCTCCCCATATCCTTTGACTCTGCTATCTTTAAGAGCTCTATCTAACTTGGAAGCAGGTTGAGAATGGGGTTGAGAGAGATAATAAATCATCCACAATGGAATATCAGAGCAGACTCAATGGGCTGAATGGTCTATTTCTGCTTCTCTGTCTTCTGGACTTAAGGTCACAATGAAACATTCTGAAAAGCCTAGTACAGGGGTTCCAAACCTTTTTATGCCATTGATCTCTACCATTACCAACGGTCCACAGACCCCAGGTTAGCGACCCTTGGTCGAATATTTAGTCTGGTCATCATATTTTGGGAAAAGGTCGGTCTGTCTGGTAGAGATAAATTAAAATAACTCCAGATTGTGGGAGCTCAGTTCTGCGGGTTGAGTGGAGAACGATTCTGAGGGTCTCTCGTCATGAGGGTGGAGAAATGAAAAAAATGCAATGAACTAGACGCAAGACTCAACTACCCTCAGTGGATAACTGCACACCCTCCAGCAAACTCATACATCAAACCACTGGTTAAACGTCCGCAGGGACAAGCAATAATTTTAACCTTCACAGTTTTGGGTTCAGTTTCATCATGAACTTCCTCCTCTATGTGAATCATAGAAAGCCTGTTGACCGGATGCATCACGGCTTGGTACAGTAACCGCTCTGTCTGTGACCGCAAGAAACTTCACATCACAGAAACAAGCCTCCCCTCCATGGCCTCTGCCTACACTTCCTGCTGCCTGAGTAAAGCAGCCAGCATTGTCCAAAACCCCACACACCCCAGACACTCTCACCTCTCCCCGCCCCAGCAGGTCAATTGTATTGTCATTTAATTGGATACATGTTTACCGTCAAACGATCCAATGTTTCTCTGGACCAAGGTGTAAAGCACAGTAGGACACATAACATACACGCACAACAACTTAAAGGATAAAACCTACAGATGAATGAAGAATGAATAAACAAGGTAAATTTGATAAATTAAATATTATAAGGTACAGACAGATTTGTCGGTGACACTTTGAATGCAATACAGTAGGGAGTTCAGAAGCCTCTATGTACTCTGACTCATCATTGCTGTCAATGTTGTGTCATCTGTAAGCTAATTGACACGGTTTGAGTCACGTGTCAGGAGTGTGAATTCCAGTGGACTGGGAACACAGCCCTGGAGGGTACCCGTGCTCGGTGTACTGGGACTAGAGATATTATTGCCTACACAGACTGACTGTGGCCTTTGTGTTAAAAAGTCCAGGATCCAGTTACAGAGGAAGGTGTTAAGACCTGATGAAATTAGTTTCCCCACTATTTCCTGAGGTATGATGGTGTTTAATGCTGAAACGAAATCTATAACAGCTGCCTGACATATGAGACCCCATCTTCCAACTGGTGCAGCACAGAGTGGAGGGCAGAGGTCACTGATTGGCAGAGGATCAATTGAAGTGATATTCAAACTGGAAAAGGTCCAATGTGGCCGGAAACAAGGATTAAATGCGTTCCATAACCAGCACTCAAAGTATTTCATAATGGTTGATGTTAATGGCACCAGACAATAGTCATTTTGACAGTTTACCGTCACCTTCTTTAGAAATGGAATGAAGGTTGCCATCTTGTAAACGGAGGGGACAATGAGCCCTTCCAGAGAGATGTTGAATATATCCATCAGCACCTCAGTTATCTGGGCTGCGCAGTCTTTTTGAACCTGACCTGGTCTACAATCGGGCCCGGCAGCTTTGCGCAAGTTGACTTGGCCAGGGTCTTCCTCACCTCAGCTTCAGCCAGACAGAGATATTCAGCCTGTCAAGGATGGGAGCATCCTAGTCTCTGACCTGGAGGGTAGACTTGTGGTGTTTAGTTGCCTGAATTCCATAAAATTATAGACCAAATGTCATAGGAGCAGAATTAGGCCATTTGGACCAGTGAATCTGCTCGATCAATCAATCATGACTGATCGTCTTTTCCCTTCCTCAGCCCCACTTCCCGACCCTCTCCCTGTAACCTTTGATGCCGTGCCCAATCAGGAAGCTATCAAACTCTGCCTGAAATACACCCAATGACCTTGTCTCCAAAGCTGCCTGTGGTAACAAAATCCACTAATTCACCACCCTCTGGCTAATGAATTTCCTCCATTTCACTGTTTTAAATGAATGTTTCTCTATCCTGGTGTTGTGCCCTCTTGTCCTAGACTCCCCCACCATGGGAAACATCCTTTCCACAGCTGCACTGTCTGGGCCTTTTAACATTCAAAATGTTTCAATGAGGTGCCCCCAGATCCTTCTAAATTTCGAGTACAGACCCAGAGCTATCAAACGTTCCTTGTATGATAACCCTTTCATTCTTGGAATCATACTTGTGAAATTCCTCCCAAATATCTGCAAATCTTTTCTTAGATGAGTAGCGCGAACTGTGCACAATACTCAAGGTGAGGCCTCACCAGTGCCGTATAAAGCCTGAGCATCACATCCCTGCTCTTATGTTGCAGACCTCTTGAAATGAAAAGTAACATTGCATTTGCTTTCCTCACAACTGACTCTACCTGCAAGTTAACCTCTGCACAAAGACTCCAAGTCACTTTGCATCTCAGAGTTTTGATTTTCCCCAAATTTAGAAAATAGTTGGTAAATTTATTTCTACTATCAAAGTGCATGAAAATGCATTTTCCTACATTGTATTTGTTACCCATTCTTCTAATCTATCTAAGTCATTCTGTAATCTCTCCATTTTCTCAAAACTACCTGCTGCTCCACCTGTCTTCATATCTTCTGCTAACTTTGCAAGAAAGCTATCAATTCCATCATCCAAATCATTGACATATCAGTCAAACCAGTCCCAACACAGACCCCTCCGGAACACCACTGGAACCAGCCAACCAGAAAAGGCTCCCTGTAGTCCTGCTCTTTGCCTCCTGCCGATCAGTCTCTGCTTTATCCATGCAACAAAATTTTCTGTAAATCCACGGGCTTGTAGCTTGTTAAACAGCTTCATGTGTGGTACCTTGTCGAAGGCCTTCTGAAAATCCAAGTACGCAGCATCATCCGATTCTGCTTTGTCAATCCTGCTTCCTTATTCTGCATTCTGCAGCAAGGAAGATCTAAGCTACTCACACAAAATGCTGTGGGAACTCAGCAGGTCAGACAGCATCTGTGGAAATGAATAAACATTTCAGACAAGACCGTTCATCTGGACTGAAAAGGAAGGGGGTCAGAAGCTGGAGGAGGGGCTTACAATCTGTCAGGTGATAGGCAAGACCAAGTGAGGGGGTAGATAGGTGAGTGGGGCAGGGTCGATGAAGTAAGAAGCTGGGATGTGATAAGTGGAAGAGGTAAAAGGTAGAAGAGGAATCCAATAGGAGAAGAAAGTGGGCCACGGAAGAAAGGAAAGGCAGTGGGGAACCAGAGTGTGGTGATGGACAGGTCATGTGGGCGGGGGAGGGGATGAGAAGGGCTTCCAGAATGGGTAATAAGGAATAAAACTAAAAAGGGAGATGGGAGGAAGCGGGGAGAGAAAGGGGAATAGTTACTAGAAGTTAGAGAAGAGCAATACGGTATCACAGTGGTCAGCACAGCATATTATAGCAACAGCAACTGAGGTTGAGTTCCTGCTGCTGTCTGTAAGGAGTCTGTACGTCCACTCTGGGACCTCATGGGTTTCCTCTGAGTTTCCTCCCACAAAGACGTTCAGGTGAGGGTGAGTAAGTTGTGGGCACGTGATGTTGGTGACACTCACGGGCTGCCCCCAGCGTGATGCTTGCACTGTGTTGGTCATTAACTCAACTTACTGTAAACATTTCATGGAATATTTCGATGTTTCAATGTACATATGACAAATACTCTTCATTTTTAGATGAAGTGTTTCTCCTCCAACCTGCGTTTGGCATCGAGCAGACATGTCAGTGTGGAATGGGAAGTTTGGAAAGGAGGATACAAAGAAAGCAATCATTTCATTACTTTCCACCACTTTGAGTTTCCACCCAAAACCAGACAGCCAATGACGAATGCTCGATGTGTGGGCACTGGGAACCACAGAAGCCAATGTGCACACACCTCAGTCACCACATGAACGGCAGCAGTTCATGGTAGTGGGACAACTCTACCTTCCTGTTAGGTCAGAACCCACATACTGAATAAGAAGAGAACACATCGGTGTTTGTGGACCCAATTGATTTCAGTGGCCTCTATTTCCCTGTGCTCTGATTGGTCAGAAATACACTCGGGGTACCTCCTCTATCAAATAAAGTGACCACTGAGTGTATGTTCATCATCTCCAGCTGCTGTAGCCCATACACACAAGGTTTTACGTGTCGTCCATTCAGAGATGCTCTTCCCCAAGCCACAGTTGTAATCTGCTGCTTCCTGACAGTTTGAACTGGTCTCACCATTCTCCTCTGACTTCTCTCATTAACAAGACATTATACCCACTAAACGGCCACTCACTGGATTTTTTGTTTTGTTTTTCACACCTTCTCTGTAAACTTGAGAAACTGTTGTATCTGAATATCCCAAGAAAAGAGCAATTTCTGGGATATCAAACCACCTCACTGAAATCATATTTCTTCCTCATTCTGATGTTTGGTCTGAACAACTGAATCTCTTGACAGTATCAGCATGTTTTATGCATTAAGTTCCTGCACATGTGTGCTTGATAAGAAATCTTCATTAATGAGCAGTGTACAGTTGTATTCAATAAAGTTTCCACTGAGTGTTGTTTACAACTAGAGAGTTGTGATCTCACAGACTGTATTCTTTACTGTGATCTCAACGATTGTTTTCTTTACAGTGACGTCACAGACTGTAATCTTTACTGTGATCTCACAGACGATATTCCTTACTGTGATCTCACAGACTGTATTCTTTACTGCGGTCTCACAGACTGTATTCTTTACTGTGATCTCACAGACTGTATTCTTTACTGTGAGCTCACAGACTGTATTATTTACTGTGATCTCACAGACTGTATTCTTTACTGGGATCTCACTTTACTGTCCCGCTGATAGTGTGACATTCCGTCAGTACTGACCCTCTGACAGTGTGACACTCCCTCAGTACTGTCCCCCTGACAGTGTGACACTCCCTCACTACTGTCCCTCTGACAGTGTGGCACTCGCTCAGTACTGTCCCTTTGACAGTATGACACTCCCTCACTACTATCCCTCTGACAGTGTGACACTCCCTCAGTCTGTCCCTCTGACAGTGTGACTCACCCTCAGTACTGTCCCTCTGAGAGTTTGAAACTCCCTCAGTACTGTCCCTCTGACAGTGTGACACTCCCTCAGTACTGTCCCTCTGACAGTGTGACACTCCCTCAGTACTGTCCCTCTGACAGTGTGGCATTTCCTCATTTCCATCACTCGAATAATGTCCCTGTTCCCTGTCACTTTTCGTTCGAAGTACAAAGCTCATTACATGGAGAGAGTGCAGGGTGGATTTTGCAGTGTGTTGGTCAGACTCGAGGGACTGAGTTATGCAGAGAGGTTGTGTATTTTGTTATTTATTCATTGGAGCCAACGAGAATGTAAGGTGTCTTCTAGAGGTACATAAAATTATGAGGGGTGGACACAATGTGAATGAACCCAGTCTTTTACCAGGACTGCTGAATTACGAAACAGGAGACTCCTGTTTTAGGTGGGATTGGAGAGATTTTATGGAGCCTGAAGAAACACGTTTTTCACTCAGTGGGTGCTCTGTACCTGGAACAGGCTGACAGAGGAAGTTCATGAGGCAGTACAATTACACTTCAAATGCAGTCAGACAGGTGAAGTACATTGATCAGAAAGTTTTAAAAGGTTATGGGGAAATGCTAGCAAATGGGATTGGCTTAGTTGGCATGCATTGGATGGGCTGAAGGGCCTGTTCCTGCACTGCTTGACTCGACCATCGTTCGGCAGTGTGACACTCTTTGAGCACTGACTCTGCGGTGGTTTGTCTGATGTGCGACACAGTCCCCTGAGGTACGGTGGCATCGTGGTTAGCACAACACTTTACAGTACCAGTGACCAGGGTTCCATTCCCACTGCTCTCTGTAAGAAGTTTGTACATTCTGTGTGGCTTTCTCATACATCCAAAGACACGCTGATTGGTAGGTTAATTGGTCATTCCAAACAGAAGAAAGGGAAGGAGGAGGGGCATCGGAGGCAGGTGATGGGCACAAGAGAAAAGGGGTGAGTGGGGAACCAGAATAGGGATTGGGTAGAGAGAGAAGGAGTAAGGGAGAGAAATTACTGGAAGTTAGAGAAATCGATATTCTTGCCATCAGGTGGGAGGTTACCCAGATGGATATGAGGTGTGGCTCTTTCAACCTGAGTTTGGCCTCATTATGACAGTAGATGTGGCCATGGACAGACATGTCAGAATGGGAATGGGTATTGAACTGGGTCACCGATGGAGGATCTGCCTTTTGCAGTGGATGGAGTGAATATGTTCAACAGAACAGTCCTTCAATCTGTGTTGGGTCTTACTGATGTAGAGCGGTCCAGACCGAGAGCATCAAATACAGTCGATGACCCTGACAGAACCTCAGGTGAAGTGTGGAAAGTGTGGTGAAGAGCATGGAAGGACTATTTGGGGCTTTGAATGATGAAGAGGAAGGAGGTCGAGGGGCAGATGAGAGTAGGGCAGGTGTAGTATCTGCCCCTCCTCCCTCCACCTTATTCTGGCTCCTGCCCCCGTATTTACCAATCCTGATGAAGGGTCTCAGCCCAAACAGACTGTGTATTCCTCTCTATAGACGCTGACTGACCTGCTGTGTTCCGCTAGTATTATGTGTACTGGCTATCTTCATTTCCCAATACCACCCCCCCCAATCTCAGTCCGGATTCAGGGTCTCAACCCAAAACATCTACGATTTCTTTCCTGCCACAGACCTGCTGACCCACTGAGTTCCTCCTGTGGTTGTTTGTTGCTCCAGATTCCCACATCTGCCGTCCTTTGTGTCTCCAGAGGCCGGAGGTCAGTCGGTGTGCAAACGACATGTAAATTGACGATGTTGTGATTAGCAGGGAAGCGTGTCAAATGTTGCCACAGGACAAAGTGCAGGTGAAAAGTTCGGTGATGCAATGGCAGATGGAATTTAACCCGAACAAGTGTGAGGTGATGGATTTTGGAAAGTCAATGCCGACACTAAATAGTGGGGCCACAAGGAACGGTGACAAGCAGAGAACTGTCAACAATACTAGAGAATCTCAGCAAATCTCACAGAATGTCTGACTCATTGAGTTCCTTCAGCATTTTCTATGTGTTGCTCAAACTTTCCGGCATCTGCAGAATGGCTTGTGTTTATAAGCAGAGACTCTGAGACCACTGTTGTCTGACAGTAGTAACACAGGTGGATGGGACGGTGAAAGAGCAGACAGTATACTTCCCTTCATGGGTCAGTGTGCACAGTATCAGAGTTGGGATGATATGTTGCAATGTTACAAGCCTCCGGTCAGACTGCACTCGGAGAACTGCGTGCAGTTACGGCCATCACACTATACAGAGGAAGTTATTGTGCTGGAGAAACTCAGTGGAGATTCACCAGAATGCCTCCTGGTTGAAGGACATCCATTTTTTTCTCTCTTTTTTCCCCTCTGTCTCTCCTCCTCTCTCTCTCTCTCTCTCTCTCTCTCTCTCTCTCTCTCTCTCTCTCTCTCTCTCTCTCTCTCTCTCTCTCTCTCTCTCTCTCTTTCTCTCTCTCTCTCTCCCCTCCTCCTCCTCCTCCTCCTCCTCCTCCTCCTCCTCCTCCACCCACCCCCCTCTCACTCTCAAGAGGAGACCTGATAGGAATAGAGTGCTAGGAGAGGCACATACAGCGAGGGTCACTAAAATGCTTCCTGGGTTGGAAGACATCCATTTTACTGAGATATAGAGCTTGTTCTCTATCTTTCTTTTTTTCTCTATCTCTCTCTCTCATTCTGTCTCCGTTCCTCTCCGCTCCCTCTCTCCCCCTCCCTCTCACCACTTTCCCTCACTCTCACCCTCTCTTCTTCCACCCCCTCCATGTCTCTCTCTTCCTGTCTCTCACCCTCTCCTTCCCCCTCACCTACACCCTCACCCTCTCCCTCTCCCTCTACCTCACACTCCCCCTTTCCCTCTCTGTCTCCCTCCCAACCTCTCCCTCTCTCTCACCCTTTCACCCTCTCTTTCTCTGGAGTGAAGGAGGACAAGGGGTGACCTGATAGGAATAGAATGCTAGGAGAAGCACGGAGAGGGTTGATCACCAGAATAGATTTTTGTCATGGTGAGGTGTCAGCAACAAGAGGATGCAGGGCAAAGGTGCCAACAAGGGGTTTCGAAGGGGGACTGAGAGGAAATTATTTCCTGCTGGTTTAGTTTTGAATGCATTGTCAGAGGTGCCCCAGGCAGATACATTCAGTATGCTTAAGAGGCATTGGAACAGGCACTAGAATGGGCAGGAACAGAAGGATACAGACCTAAAGTGGGCAAAAGGGCAGACGAGACAGCAGGAATGTGGAGGGCTGGAGAGCCCATTGCTGTCCTGGATAAAGCCGGGAACTGAGAACCACAACCAAGTCCACCAATGATCGGACTCTGTACAGCATCCCACCGCCATTAAACAGGACGTAGAACCCCAAACATTGCATCAATGATCAGACTCTGTACAGCATCCCACCGCCATTAAACAGGACGTAGAACCCCAAACATTGCATCAATGATCGGACTCTGTACAGCATCCCACCACCATTAAACACGACGCAGAACCCCAAAAATTGCATCAATGATCGGACTCTGTACAGCATCCCACCACCATTAAACAGGACACAGAACACCAAATATTGCATCAATGATCAGACTCTGTACAACATCTCACATCACCAGTTCTTGCCAGAGTTGGCTACAAGCATGGAATTACATACCCAGGATCAGTCCACTGCTCGTCTCCAGAGTTAATCAGACAGACACTTCAGGGGTCACTGCCCCCTCCTGCAGAAGCTGCACTGTGTGGATAAAATTGTTGAAGAGAACACTTAAATGAGGAAAGGGAAACAAAATGAGGAAGTATTCACAAATGATTAACCCATTCAATCCAGCAGTGACATTATTTTTGCTTAGCCTAGGGACTGCTGCACTGTGGGATAGGACTCTCAGACAGAGCCCTCCCTCTCTCCGTAACCCCACTCTGGACCACACACCCCTCCCTCTCTCTGTATCCCCACTCTGGACCACACACCCCTCCCTCTCTCTGTAACCCCACTCTGGACCAGTTGTCTCATCCAAATTTCAGTCTCTTGATCAATAAATAGGGATGATGAGGGGAATCCAGCTGATCATTTTGAAAAGGCAGGTGATGCGAGACCACGTCAGGATTGAAGGTGCAGCCCAGATAGGTTAATTGGCCATTTTAAACCGTTCCGACTGAACAGCTATTCAGTACAGTCTGAGGAACTGACGGGAATTTACGAATAGATTGTGGGTGTTGTGATCACCCCATAAACTGTCAGATTTAGACTCGATGGGCCAAATGTCTCCAATGTCCTCAGGAGATACGGAATTGTAAACAGACTGGACTGAGAGTTTGTTGAGCAATGGGAAAGAATTGAATCTGAAAATGTTATCTTTCAGAATGAATGGAAGTGCAGAGTGGATCAGATCACTGAACTGTTCCCACAACCGATAGACTCACTTTCAAGGACTTTTCATCTCATGTTCTCGATATTTGTGGTTTTTTTTTGAGTGGGGGTTAAACATTTTAACATTTTAACATTTTAACAGTTTGTTCTCTTTACACACTAGTTGTTTGTCTGTCCTTTTGGGTGTGGTCTTTCATTGATTCTGTTGTGCTTCTTGGATTGACTGTGTATGCCCGCAAGAAATTCAAACTCAGTTTTGCCTATGGTGACACATATATACTTTGATAATAAAATTATTTCAGCTTTGCATTTTTGAAGTGCTTTCCCTTTCTGAATATATGTTAATGACTGGAAATTTTGACAGTTTCCAAGCTGACAGATGAAGTGAACTTGGAGAAGGGGTGGATCGAGAGGAGGACCATGGGAGGATTCAAGGAGATAAATACAGGACGGGGAGGCAGCAGAGAAGGGACAGGCGTAGGTTTTCACTGAGAAAGGAGAAGTGCTAAATGCAGGGAGGAAGAAAAAAAAGAGGATGCAATTCTGGAAACAGTACTAGAAAGGAGAAAGACTCAGAGAATGTGCTTAGTTCACAGGGGGCAAGGCAGGGTGAAGAAGTGATTCGAGAAATATTTTGAATAGTGGCAGAAGCTGGAGATCACTTTAACCAGAGGCTGGTGAATCTGTGGAATTCATTACCCCAGATGGCTGTGGGGTCCAAGTCTCAGGAAACATTTAAAGCAGAGGTTGATAGGTTCTTGATTGGTCAGAGTGTCAATGGTTATGGGATGCAGACAGGATAATGGGGTTGAGAGAGATACTAAATGAGCCCAGAATGGAATGTCAGAGCAGACTCAATGGGCCGAATGGTCTATTTCTGCTTCTCTGTCTTCTGGACTTATGGTCACAATGAAACATTCTGAAAAGCCTAGTCCAGGAGATCCAAACTTTTTTATGCCATTGACCCCCACCATTACCAAGGGTCCACAGACCACAGGTTAGGGACCCTTGTTCAGATGTTTAGTCTGGTCGTCATATTTTGGGAAAAGGGCGGTGTGTTGGTAGAGATAAATTGAAATAATTCCAGGTTCAGGGAGTTCACTCTGCGGGTAGAGTGGAAGATGAATCTGAGGGTCTCTAGTGATGAGGGTGGAGAATTAGAAAAACAAATGCAAAGTACTGGACACAAGACTCAACTACCCTCAGTGGATAACTGCACACCCTCCAGCACACTCATACATCAAACCACTGGTTACACGTCCACAGGGACAAGCAATAATTTTAAGCTTCACAGCTTTGGGTTTAGTTTCATCATGAACTTCCTTCTCTATTTGAATCATAGAAAGCCTGTTGACCGGATGCATCACGGCTTGGTACAGTAACCGCTCTGCCTGTGACCGCAAGAAACTTCACATCACAGAAACAAGCCTCCCCTCCATGGCCTCTGCCTACACTTCCTGCTGCCTGAGTAAAGCAGCCAACATTGTCAAAAACCCCACACACCCCAGACACTCTCACCTCTCCCCGCCCCATCAGGTCAATTGTATTGTCATTTAATCATAAGCGTTCTCCACGGACTAGAAAAGATGAGATGGCCTGTTTCTGTGCTGTAATTGTGATATGATTATACACATCTTTATCATCAAACAATACGATGTTTCTCTGGACCAAGGTGTAAAGCACAGTAGTACACATAACATCATGCACAATAACTTAAATGATAAAATCTACAGATGAATTAAGAATAAATAAAGAAAGTAAATTTTATAAATTAAATATTAGAAGACACAGACAGATGTGCCACAGACACAGACACTTTGAATGCAATACGGCAGGGAGTTCAGACGCCACTCTGTACTCCAACTCATCATCGCTGTTGAAGTAAGAAGCTGGGATGTGATAGATGGAAGAGGTGAAGGGGAGAAGAGGAATCCAATAGGAGAAGAAAGTGGGCCACGGAAGAAAGGAAAGGCAGTGGGGAACCAGAGTGTGGTGATGGACAGGTCATGTGGGCGGGGGAGGGGATGACAAGGGCTTCCAGAATGGGTAATGAGGAATAAAACTAAAAAAAGGAGATGGGGGAGTGGCTTTCCTCTGGGTTTCCCCCAACAAAGATGTTCGGGTGAGGGTCAGTAAGTTGTGGGCATGCGATGTTGGTGACAGACGTGTCCTCGAGCCATGGACAGACATGTCGGTGTGGAATGGGAAGTTTGGAAAGGAGGATACAAAGAAAGCAATCATTTCATTACTTTCCACCAACTTGGGTTGCCCCCAAAACCTGACAGCCAATGACGAATGCTCGATGTGTGGTCACTGGGAACCACAGAAGCCAATGTGCACACACCTCAGTCACCACATGAACGGCAGCAGTTCAAGGTAGTGGGGCAACTCTACCTTCCTGTTAGGTCAGAACCCCCATACTGAATAAGAAGAGAACACATCAGCATTTGTGGACCCAATTGATTTCAGTGGCCTGTATTTCCCTGTGCTCTGATTGGTCAGAAATACACTCGGGGAACCTCCTGTATGAAATACCATGACCACTGAGTGTATGTTCATCATCTCCAGCTGCTGTAGCCCATACACACAAGCTTTTACGTGTCGTGCATTCAGAGATGCTCTTCCCCAAGCCACAGTTGTAATCTGCTGCTTCCTGTCAGTTTGAACTGGTCTAACCATTCTCCTCTGACTTCTCTCATTAACAAGACATTTTACCCACAGAACGGCCACTCACTGGATTTGTTGTTTTGTTTTTCACACCTTCTCTGTAAACTCGAGAGACTGTTGTATCTGAATATCCCAAGAAAAGAGCCATTTCTGGGATATCAAACCACCTCACTGAAATCACATTTCTTCCTCATTCTGATGTTTGGTCGGAACAACAACGGAATCTCATGACAGTATCAGCATGGTTTATGTATTAAGTTCCTGCACATGTCTGCTTGATAAGAAATCTTCATTAATGAGCAGTGTACAGGTGTTTTAATAATGCAGGCATATTCCACTGAGTGTTGTTTACAACTAGAGAACTGTGACCTCTCAGACTGTATTCTTTACTGCGATCTCACAGACTGTGTTCTTTACTGTGATCTCACAGACTGTGTTCTTTACTGTGATCTGACAGATTGTATTCTTTATTGTGATCTCACAGACTGTATTCTTTGGAGAAAGTAAGAAAATTAGCAAGTCCCAGTCAACCCAAACAAAATTTCTCGATGCACCAGAGAAACCATTCTAATGAATGCATCACGGCTTGGAATGGCAACGGTGTGTCCCAGGATCACAAGAAACTGCCGGGAGTTGTAGACATAGCTCAGCACATCTCCAAAACTAGTTTTCCCTCCATCGACTCGGTCTACACTTCCACCTGTCTCAGTAAAACACCCAGCATACTCAAGGATCCCATTCTCCATGGACATTATCTCTTATAGCCCCTTCCATTGGGGAGGAGAGATGAAAGCCTTAAACACATACAGTATCACCAGGTTCAAGGACAGATTCTATCTCATGTTTATAACACGACAGAATTGTTCCCCAGTAAAACAGGTTGGACTCTTGACCTCACAATCGACAGGAGCTCATTATGATGTTGCACTTTATCGTTCACCTGCACTGCACTTTCTCAGTAACTGTTACACTTTATTCTGAATTGTTATTGTTTTGCCTTGTTCTACCTCAATGCACTTTGTAATAATTTAATCTTTTTGAACAATACGCAAGACAAGCTTTTCCCTGTATCTCGGCACATGTGACAATAGTAAACCAATACCAATACACGAGGATCCCATTCTATTCTCCCACGTTCCCAACGACTACCCCCACCCTCAGATTTTACCGCTCACACACACTCTGTCCAATCCCAATTGCAACTCCACAGTGAACCGAGCAGTCCATTCGTACACAGACCGAGACCAGACAATATTCAGATACCAGAGACGGCAGACGCTGGGATATGGAGCGCTTGCCATCTGCTGGAGAATTTAGCGAGTCCAGCAACATGTGTGGTGGGGAAGGAATGGTCAACGTCTCACGTCCAGACCCTGTATCAGAACTCAGAGTGGTTGGAGAGAGAGTACTCAGGGTGAATGGGGTGATCGGGTCCAGAGGTGGTTAAGAAGATTGTGTTTATTTGTCAAATGTACATTGAAACAGCCAGTGAAATGCGTCATTCCTGTCAACGAGTAACACCGCCCGAGGATGTACTGGGGCAGCCCGCAAGAGTCGCCATGCTTCTAGTCCCAGCATAAAATGCCCACAACTTACAAATCCGAACTCGTGAGTCACTGGAATGTTGGAGCAAAACTGGAGCACACGGAGGAAACCCACACGGTTACAGGGGAACATAAAAATTACTTTCCGCAGCAGAAATTGCACGCCCCCCCCCATAAGTGATTGAGGGAGGTGGTGAGAGAGTGCTTTGATGATAGTGGAAGTGGCAGGTAGATTATCTGCAAAAGAAACGCTCCGAATTTCACATCTGAATTCCACCTGACTCATCTACAACTCCAATTGAATGAATAATTAGATTTCCCATTTTGAGGTAAGCCCACTCCCCTTCCGATCCAACTCCAGTCTGTCTATTTCTGCTCTCTTCCCTCTCCACCAAGCAGTCAGCCCAGTCAGAACCTCCACTGTATGTCTCCAAGACTCATGGATACCTACCTTAGCCAACTCAGGAGTAGATTAACGAAGACTTGGAGGAAATTCGATGCGGTAGAACAAAGTCAATGTGAGCGGAGGTGCGGCAGAGTGGAAGTGGCGGGACCCGGGCCCGAACCCGAGCGTGTATCAAAGCAGCAGGATCCGTGTCCGACAGCGAGGAACAACCCAAAGTTTGTCAATTTAAGTGCCGGGACAGACTGAAAGGTGAGGGTGTCAGGGCGGGAGACAAGGTTCAGCTCACTGTTCCCTGACATATCTCAAGATTGTATATATTCTACATACTCCGATAATAAATGTACTTTGAACTTTGAACTATGGGAGCTAATTGCTGATGTGTGATATCGAGAAACTAACCAGCCGAGTTCTGTGAACTGCCCAACACCCGTGGTTTCAGACATTTCCACCGTCAGCAAGACTGAACCAACACTGTTGAGTTGTCACTGACTATTCTTATGGAGCCAGTGATGTCTCTGTGAAGCTGTTCACCAATCAGCCGGGCTCTCGCCCCACCGTCCCACACGTTCCATCCCCGAATGATCCAATTCCCACCGGTTAATCTTGTTAAAGCTGCTTCCACTATCCTGATGAGAGACTGAGTAACAGAGAGAGGGTGAACTGGTTGGGACATTCTTCATCGGAGTGTATCATACAGGGTGATCACACTGAAGTGTATAAAATCATAACGGACATCGACAGGGTAAAAGTTCACAGTCTTTTTCCCAGTGTTGGGAAATCAAGACCACAGAGGCACAGGTTGAAAGTGATGGGGGAGAGATTTAACGGGGACTCGAGGAGCAATTTCTTCTCCCAGGAAGTGAACAATGTATAAGGCCATAAAACCATAAGACACAGAAGTAGAATTAAGGCCATTCAGTCCATCGATTTGTTTGTTGGTGATAGTCTCTCTTCATTTAAACATCTGTCAGTTAAGTATAGTCTACCAAGAACTCACTTTTTTCGACATTTACAGATTAGAGATTTTTTGCATTCTCGGGTATGTACATTTCCTAAAAGTCCAGATAAAAAATTACATGATATAATCTATAATATGAAACCCTTCCATAATGCATTTCTGTCTAATATTTATGGTATGAGTTTGGGAATGAGAAATATTCCTTTCGATAAAATTGAAAATCTTTGGGAACAAGGTTTATAGATTTCAATTTCTGAGGAACACTTGGAATGAAATTATTAAGTTGGTTAATACCTCATCGTATGTGCCAGTCATTCCCTTCTACAATTTAAAGTGGTTCATAGAGCCCATACGTCTAAAGATAAACAGCCTCGTTTTTATTCGGATATATCTCCCGATTGTGATTGATGTAATAATGGAGAAACGTCATTAATCCTTTTTTTTGGACGTCTGAGTTTTGAAAAATATTGGAAGGAAGTACTTCAGTCTTTTTTGGTGCTTTTTAAAGTAAATATTAAACCTAATCCTTTGATTGCCTCATTTGGTATTGTTGGAGGAAATGATATTATTTTGGAGACACATGATTTGGGAATTTTGGCCTTTATTTCTCTTATAGCCAGGAGGGCAATGTTGCTTAAGTGGAAGGATGCCACTCCACCTACTCATACTCATTGATTACACGATGTCATGTCTTGCTTAAATTTAGAGAAGATTCGCTGTTCAATTACCAACATACACATTCCATTACATATAAAAAAAACATACATAATAGTTACAATATAAATGAGTTTACCAAGACATAAGCCATAAGATATATGTATGGACATAGTAAATCTAAATGTTTTTAACATTGGTGACTTTTTTTGAATTACTTTCAAAATCTTTGATTTGCTATTAAGCACAGATGTTGGCTAGTAATATGTTTTACTATATGTTTAGGATTTTTTTCCTTTTCCTTTTTTTTACCAGATAGCTGTTTCTTTTTGTTTGTTTCTGGTAGTAGGTTTAGATTTTTTGGATTAAAAATTATTTATTTTCAATTTTATGTTTAAATTTAATCTATATGGATTTAGGGTAATTACACCTCATCTGTGATTTCCTTCTAAATCTTTTTATTAATATTAATAATATGGACAGAATACAGATGATATATTGATAAAGAAATTACCAACATACACATACCATTACATATAAAAAAAACATACATAATAGTTACAATATAAATGAGTTTACCAAGACATAAGCCATAAGATATATGTATGGACATAGCAAATCTAAATATTTCATAATGTATAATATAAAAAAAACAGAAAAAAGAAAGAAAAAAAAAACAAAAAAAAATTTATATAATGCAGAACTAACTAATCTAATCTAATAACTATAGCTATAGTCATCTGTGATTTCAATATATTGTAATCAATATATGTTACATATCATATTTCTTACTGTACCCTGCATTTTTATGTGAAAAGTTAATAAAAATATTGAAAAAGAAAGGAACATACAGTGAAATGCGTCATTTGCGTCAGCGAGTAACACCGGCTGAGGATGTGCTGGGGCAGCCCGCAAGAGTCCCCAAGCTTCTCGCGCCAGCATCGCATCCCACAAGTTACAAACCCGAACTCGTGAGTCTTTCGAATGTTGCAGCAAAACTGGAGCACACGGAGGAAGCCCACACGGTTACGGGGAGAACGTGAAAATTACTTTCCGCGGAGGAAATTGAACCCCCCCCCCCATAGGTGATTGGGAGGGAGGTGGAGAGAGAGTGGTTTGATGATGGGAAGTGAGATTGGTAGCGGAAGTGACAGGTAGATTCTATACAAATCAAACGCTAAGAATTTCACGTCTGAATCTGCCTGTCATCTGCAACTCCAATTGAATGAATAATTAAATTTTCCATTTTCAGATAAACCCATTCCCCTTCCGATCCAAGCCCAGTCTGTCTATTTTTGCTCTCTTCCCTCTCCACCAGGTCTGACCAGCCTGGTCAGAACCTTCACTGTACGTCTCCAGACCTCATACCTTAGTACCTTACCCAACCTCAGGAGCAGATTAACGAGGACATCCTCCTTCCTTCCCACTCCCCTCTTTATCGGATGAACAAAGATAATGAGGGCGGGGTTAAAATGCGACCAGAAAGCGCAAAAGAGAGCCCGCAGATATTTGACTAGCCCGCACAGTCCCTGTTTATAAAGTACACAGTCTCTTCCAGCCCGCGGAATCAACGGGTGGCCGGGAGATCCGTGTAGAAACTGATGAACGTTGCAGGGCACAGCTCTGTGCAGCACCCTGTACCCCAGGTCCCTGATGCACACGGGAAGGAGACACTCGTAAACTGACTTCCACTGGGATCATGGCCACTCACCACATCCGTCTCCCAGGTGGAAAAACTGACCGCGCTGCGTGTCAGGCCGCCACATTTTATTTTTGTTTTATAGAAATGTGTTTATTAGAAATTACACTCTACAGTACGACAACAAGCACAACAATTAACAACATCTAACACTGATTAAATTAAACACACATTCTACAAATTACACACTACATTACTACAATAAATACGGTAACTAAAAAACATTACCACTGACTAAATTAAACTAAAATATTCCCATTCTGATCTCAAGTCAATTCAAGTCATCTTTTATTGTCATTTCGTCCATAACTGCTGGTACCGTGCAAAGTAAAAATGAGACAACGTTTTTCAATGGACAATAGGTGCAGAAGTAGACCATTCGGCCCTTCGAGCCTGATCCGCCATTCTGAGATCATGGCTGATCATCTACTATCAATACCCGGTTCCTGCCTTGTCCCCATATCCCTTGATTTCCCCATCCATAAGATACCTATCTAGCTCTTTCTTGAAAGTATCCAGAGAATTGGCCTCCACTGCCTTCCGAGGCAGTGCATTCCAGACCCCCACAACTCTCTGGGAGAAGTTTTTCCTTAACTCCGTCCTGAATGACCTACCCCTTATTCTCAAACCATGCCCTCTGGTACTGGACTCTCCCAGCATCTGGAACATATTTCCTGCCTCTATCTTGTCCAATCCCTTCATAATCTTGTATGTTGCAATCGGATCCCCTCTCAATCTCCTTAATTCCAGAGTGTACAAGCCCAGTCTCTCTAACATCTCTGCATAAGACAGTCCAGACATCCCAGGAAATAACCTTGTGAATCTACGCTGCACTTCCTCTACAGCCAGGATGTCCTTCCTTAACCCTGGAGAACAAAACTGTGCACAATACTCCAGATGTGGTCTCACCAGGGCCCTGTACAAATGGAAGAGGATTTCCTTGCTCTTGTACTCAATTCCCTTTGTAATAAAGGCCGACATTCCATTAGGCCTTCTTCACTGCCTGCTGCATTTGCTCATTCACCTTCAGTGAGTGATGAACAAGGACTCCTAGATCTCTTTGTATTTCTCCCTTACCTAACTCTACACCATTCAGATAATAATCTGCCTTCCTGTTCTTACTCCCAAAGTGGATAACCTCACAGTTAATCACATTATCCAAGTCTCCCTGAATTCTCCTAACATCCTCATCACATGTCACACTGCCACCCAGCTTAGTATCATCAGCAAACTTGCTGATGTTATTCTCAATGCCTTCATCTAAATCGCTGATGTAAACCGTAATCAGCTTTGGTCCCAATACTGAGCCCTGTAGCACCCCACTAGTCATCACCTGCCATTCCAAGAAACACCCATTCACCGCTACCCTTTGCTTTCTATCTGCCAACCAGTTTTCTATCCATGTCAATATCTTCCCCCCCAATGCCATGAGCTCTGATTTTACCCACCAATCTCCTATGTGGGACCTTATCAAATGCCTTCTGAAAATTGAGTTACACTACATCCACTGGATCTCCCTTATCTAACTTCCTGGTTACATCCTCAAAAAACTCCAATAGATTAGTCAAACATGATTTGCCCTTGGTAAATCCAAGGACAATGGTGTTACATGACACTGTACAAAAACTAGACTGAACTATGTAATAAAAAAAAACACAGGGAAAGCTACACTAGACTACAGACCTACACAGGACTACGTAAATTGCACAAAACAGTGCAAGCATTACAATAAATAATAAACAGGACAACAGGGCAAGGTGTCAGCCCAGACTTCGGGTATTGAGGAAGCTGATAGCTTGGGGGAAGAAACTGTTACATAGTCTGGTCGTGAGAGCCCGAATGCTTCGGAGCCTTTTCCCAGGCGGCAGGAGGGAGAAGAGATTGTCTGAAGGGTGCGCGGGGTCCTTCATAATGCTGTTTCCTTTGCGGATGCAACGTGTAGTGTAAATGTTCGTTATGGCAGGAAGAGAGACCCCGATGATCTTCTCAGCTGACCTCACTATCCGCTGCAGGGTCTTGCGATCCGAGATGCTGCAATTTCCGAACCAGGCAGTGATGCAGCTGCACAGGATGCTCTCAATACAACCCCTGTAGATGAGGATGAGGATGGGGGGGGGGGGGACTTTCCTCAGCCTTCGCAAAAAGTAGAGACGCTGTTGAGCTTATTTTGCTATGGAGCTGGTGTTGAGGGACCAGGTGAGACTCTTCATCAGGTGAACACCAAGAAATTTGGTGCTCTATACGATCTCTACCGAGGAGCCATCTAGGATGACATTTATCCTCTGCAGTTCCCAAAGGGTCCGGAACACCCCAGTGGTACCCGTGGACACCACGTGTTACCTCTCCACGGTTACCCGGGCGCGGACATACCTCTCGGAGAATCGCCAGGCCGTCAGCCCGGGCAGAACCCTCCACTGCCCTCCGCTGGGACACGCAGATAGCAATATTTAGCAGCCCCGGGAATTAGTTTATCAGTACATTCTCCAACCTCCTTTCCCCCAACCCCACCATCCTCCCGCCCCCACAGATGGCCGCATAAGAAAGGGGTGGGGCTGCAAAGCAATGCGAGAGAAGCAGCCTCTTCAGATATCCGGATAGGGGCTGCAGCCTCGCACACTCCATGTACATGTGATACTCGGTCTCTTCCCGTCCGCAGAAGCGGGAGGCGGCTGGGAGATCCCCGTACAAACTGATGAAATTATTACAGCGAAAACACACACACACACACACACACACACACACACACACAATGTTACAGGAACTCAGCAGGACAGGCAGCATTGATGCAAACAACTACATCGACATATCGCCCTGTTGAGTTCCTCCAGCATTTTGTGTGCGTTGCTTGTACTTCCAGCATCTGCAGATTTTCTCTTGTTTGTGAACTTAATTACAGGTCACCGGTCTATGCAGCACCCTCTACTCTCGGTCGCCGATGTACACGGGAAGGACACCCTCGGAAAAGGACGTGTCCTGAAGAGAATCTCCTCTTTCCCCGGCAGAAATTCTGACCGCCAGTGCGTGCCGAGACACCGCAACGGTTCCTTAATTTCTGCAAAAAAAAAAAAATTGTTATAAATTCAAACCACAACAGTCCCATCAGACAAATCATAACTAATTCCCCATCCTCATCGAGGGAAGCAGTTTCTCGTGCATTGTCCTGGCGGGACAGAAGAGGCAGAAGCTCTGCCCATTGACAGTGGCTGGGATTTGAATCCACGCCGCTCCGGCGTCTGAACCCTGAACCCAGCTATTTTGAGCACAATACCACCCAGCTCGGTACAACTGTTTGCTGTCAAGTGCTGGGCTGCACTTCCGGGTGAAGTAGAGGTTGGACCGCATGGGGGTGGGGGGAAGGGGTACCACAGACGCTCGATTCATACACAAGCAAACCCAAGTCTCTCTGCAGAGCAGCATACTGCATTTTATTAACATTTAAATAATAATCTGCTCTTCCATTCTCCCTTCCAAATTTGATGAGCTCGCAGTTACCATCTGCCAGACCATTACCCACTCACTTAACCTATCTATATCTCTCTGCAGACTCTCCGTATCTTCTGCACAATTTGATTTTCAACTCAATTTACTATCATCGGCAAAGTTAAATACACTACACTCGGTCCTCCCTTCCAGATCCACGATGTAGTACTGACCCTGTAACTTACTTCTTGTCTCCATTATTTTATCCATGTGTATGTCTGAGAGTCTTTTAAATGTCGCTCATGTATCTGCCTCTACTGCCACCCCTGGCAGTGCGTTCCACGCACCTAACACCCTCTCTGCAAAATAAACTACCTGTGACATTTACTAAATATTCCTTCAATATAATTAAAATTATGCACCCCCGGATCAGCCAAATTCGAGGAGAATATAAAAACAAGTATAACCGGTGTTCGTTGTATCTTAGGGGAGCGGTGGCCCTATTGTGACGGGAACAACCGCCGAGTGACCGTCCGATGTTCGGAGACCTCTGTTGCGCAGCAGCCTGCTCCCCCTAACCCACCAGCGGTCCCGCCTCGCTCCCGAAGCAGCTCGGAAGGCGGCTCCGACACGGAGATGCCACGCTCCAGCCTGGCGCCCGTGCTAATCCTACTCGCCGTACTGCCGAACCGGGGACGCGCCTGTGTGACCTGTGACCGGAGGCTGTGGTCCAAGTTTCAGGAGATGATGGACCGCTGCCTGGTGATAGCGAACGAGCAAGAATGTTCTTCACGGCTGAATCCTCTCGTCAGCTACACCAGGAACTTCAAGATGGGTAAACACAAGAGATTGTGGAGACGCTGGAAATCATGATCAACACACGAAAAACGGTGGAGAAACTCAGCAGGTCAGGCAGCATCTATGGAAATGAATAAACAGTCGACGTTTCGGGCCGAGACCCTTCTTCAAACCTGGAACGGAATGGGGGTAGAAGCCTCCAGGCACTTACCCTGTAAGCATGACTTGCTACACCTCCACCCTCACCACCCTTCAGGGTCCCCAAAAGTCCTTCCACGTGAGGCAACACTTCACCTGGAGTCTGTTAGTGCCGTCTTCTGTATCCGATGCTCCTGGTGTGACCTCCTCCACATCGGTGAGTCTCGACACAAATCTGGAGACCGCTATGTCCGCTGCAAATGGCATGATTTCCCGATGGCCCCCATTTCAATTATATTTCTCATTCACAAACCAGATGGTTACCCATGGCTTCCTCTGCTGACAAGACAAATCTAAATCCGGGTTTGAAAAGCAACACCCCATATTCCATCTGGTTAGCCTCCAACACAATGGCATGAATATCGATTTCTCTAACATCCAGTAAATTCTCCCCCTGCCCCCTTTCATTTTCTATTCCACATTCTGGTTATCATCTCACCTTTTCTCCTCGCCTGCCCACCAACACCCTCTGGTTCTCCTCCTTCACTTTATTACACGGTCGAGTCTCCTCCCCTTTCAGATTCCTTCTTCAACTATCACCTCCCAGCTTCTCACTTCATCTCCCTACCCCCCCCCCCGACTCGTCACCTTTTCCTTCACCTGATTTCCCCTATTATCTGCCAGCTTCTACTCCACCTGCCCCCCACCCAGCTACCTTCCTATTCTGGTTTCTGCCCTCTTCTTTTCCTGTCCTGGCAAAGGGTCTCCAACCGAAACGTCGAATGTTTATTTCTCTCCAGAGATGTTGCTTTACACGCTGAATACCTCCAGCAGTTTCTGTCTTCAAGATGGGTAAAAGCTCCCAGCGTGGAGATGGGACAGTGGCAATGGGAGAGGGATGAAGGCGAGAAGAGGGGCGGTTTAACGGGTCAACTCCCCAACTCGAGAGCTACTGTGGTCATAATCTGGCCAGATATCTCCCAAGTGATAGTAAGAAGGGGGCAACATGCTGTGATAGAGAGAGTGCAGAGTGGGCACTGAAGGAGGGACAGTGATGAGGCTGTATTGGGGGAGAGGGTGAGGAGGGAGCGCCGTGAGAGAGGCGGTGAGCAGTAAATCCTGTGGATAGGTCGGTTTTGGGAGCCCTGTGGGACGGTCGGTGAAGAAGGATCACTGTGGGAGGGAGTGGTGAGATGTGGTGGGAGAGCTGTGGGAGGGAGTGGTTAGGAGGGAGAAACGTGGGAGTGGTTGGGTGAGGTGTGAGTCCTGTGGGTCGGGCGGTGAGGAGGGGACGCTGAGCTATTAAAGTTCAGTTAGGGTCGGGTGTGTGCCTGGCAGTGCAGCACACTGAGTATGTGCCCTGGCAAGAGTCAGGCTGTCCTGGAGGAAGGTTAAACCGGTGTTTGGTTGAGATACAGTAGTCACTGCTCTGGAATTAATCTCACCACAGTTATGACCCAATCTGTCTCTTCCTCCCGTTAGTGTACACAGAGACAATGATTAATTCATTCCTGGAGCTGATGGATTTCATTTATCCTTTCATGTTTACCTTGGGTAAGTTGTAGTTCTATATATAGTGCTCGGTCTTGTTGAGGAAAGGGGGTGCACGTCTGGTAATCAGCTCCATATGACTGTAAAGTAGAATCTTTCGCTCGCACAGAGTCTCCTTATCCCTGGGTCAGACCCACACTGGGAGAACAGGGTACAGTTCCAGTCTCCGTATCCCTGGGTCAGACCCACACTGGGAGAACAGGGTACAGTTCCAGTCTCCGTATCCCTAGGTCAGACCCACACAAGGAGAACAGGGTACAGTTCAAGTCTCATATCCCTGGGTCAGACCCACACCGGCAGCAACGTACACAGTTCCAATCTCCGTATCCCTGGGTCAGACCCACAACAGGAGCACCGTGCACAGTTCCAGTCTCATATCCCTGGGTGAGACACACACAGGGAGAACCGTACACGGTTCCAGTCTCCGTATCCCTGGGTACGACCCAAACCAGGAGCACCATGCACATTTCCAGTCTCCGTATCCCTGGGTCAGGCCCACACCGGGAGCAACGTGCAGAGTTGTAATCACCGTATCCCTGGGTCAGACCCACACCAGGAGCACCGTGCACAGTTCCAGTCTCGTATCCCTGGGTCAGACCCACACCAGGAGCACCGTGCACAGTTCCAGTCTCGTATCCCTGGGTCAGACCCACACCGGGAACACCGTGCACATTTCCAGTCTCGTATCCCTGGGTCAGACCCACACCGGGAGCAAAGTGCAGAGTTGCAATCTCCGTATCCCTGGGTCAGACCCACAACGGGAGCACCGTGCAGAGTTCCAGTCTCATATCCCTGGGTGAGACCCACACAGGGAGAACCGTACACGGTTCCAGTCTCGGTATCCCTGGGTACGACCCAAACCCGGAGCACCGTGCAGAGTTCCAATCTCCGTATCCCTGGGTCAGACCCACACCAGGAGCACCGTGCACATTTCCAGTCTCCGTATCCCTGGGCAAGACCCACACCGGGAGCACCGTAAACAGTTCCTGTCTCCGTATCCCTGGGTCAGACCGACAGCGGTAGCACGGTGCACAGTTCCAGTCTCTGTATCCCTGGGTCAGACCAACACTGAGAGCACCGTGCACAGTTCCTGTCTCCGTATCCCTGGGTCAGACCCACACCGGGAGCAACGTGCACCGTTCCAGTCTCATATCCCTGGGTCAGACCAACACCGGGAGCACCGTGCACAGTTCCAGTCTCATATCCCTGGGTCTGACCCACACCGCGAGCAGCTTGCACAGTTCCAGTCTCTGTATCCCTGGGTCAGACCCACACCGGGAGCAACGTGCACCGTTCCAGTCTCATATCCCTGGGTCAGACCAACACCGGGAGCACCGTGCACAGTTCCAGTCTCATATCCCTGGGTCAGACCCACACCGGGAGCACCGTACACAGTTCCAGTCTCCGTATCCCTGGGTCAGACCCACACAGAGAGCACCGTGCACAGTTCCAGTCTCATATCCCTGGGTCAGACCCACATCGGGAACACCATCCACAGTTCCAGTCTCTGTATTCCTGGGTCAGAAGCACACCAGCAGCACCCTGCACAGTTCCAGTCTCATATCCCTGGGTCAGACCCACACAGAGAGCACCCTGCACAGTTCCAGTCTCTGTATCCCTGGGTCAGAATCACAGCGGGGGCACCGTGCACAGTTCCAGTCTCACATCCCAGGGTCAGACCCACACCGGGAGCACCGTGCACAGTTCCAGACTCCGTACCCCTGGGTCGGACCCACACTGGGTGCACCGTGCACAGTTCCAGTCTCATATCCCTGGATCAGACCCACAACGGGAACACCATGCACAGTTCCCGTCTCATATCCCTGGTTCAGACCCACACCAGGAGCACTGTGCTCAGTTCCAGTCTATATATCCCTGGGTCAGACCCACACCGGGAACACCGTGCACAGTTCCACTCTCATATCCCTGGGTCAGAACCACACCGGGAGCACCGTGCACAGATCCAGTCTCCATATCCCTGCGTCAGAACCACACCGGGAGCACCGTGCACAGTTCCAGTCTCTGTATAGTTGTGCCAGACCCACAATGGGAGCACCGTGCACAGATCCAGTCTCCTATCCCTGGGTGAGACCCACACAGGGAGAAGCGTGCACAGGTCCAGTCTCTGTATTCCAGGGTGCAACCCAAACCCGGAGCACTGTGCAGAGTTCCAATCTCTGTGTCTCTGGGTCAGACGCACACCAGGAGCACCGTGCACATTTCCAGTCTCGTATCCCTGGGTCAGACCCACACCGGGAGCACCGTACACAGTTCCAGTCTCCGTATCCCTGGGTCAGAACCACAACGGGAGAACCGTGCACAGTTCCAGTCGCCGTACCCCTGGGTCAGACCCACAGCCGGAGCACCGTGCACAGTTACAGTGTCTGTATCCCTGGGCAAGACCCACACCGGGAGCACCGTACACAGTTCCTGTCTCCGTATCCCTGGGTCAGACCCACAGCGGTAGCACGGTGCACAGTTCCAGTCTCTGAATCCCTGGGACAGACACACACAGAGAGCACCGTGCCCAGTTCCAGTCTCATATCCCTGGGTCAGACCCACATCGGGAACACCATCCACAGTTCCAGTCTCCGTATCCCTGGGTCAGACCCACACTAGCAGCACCCTGCACAGTTCCAGTCTCATATCCCAGGGTCAGACCCACACCGGGAGCACCGTACACAGTTCCAGTCTCTGTATCCCTGGGTCAGACCCACACCGGGAGCACCATGCACAGTCCCAGTCACTGTAACCCTGCGTCAGACCCACACCGGGAGCACCGTGCACAGTTCCAGTCTCACATCCCAGGGTCAGACCCACACCGGGAGCACCGTGCTCAGTTCCAGTCTATATATCCCTGGGTCAGACCCACACCGGGAGCAACGTGCACAGTTCCAATCTCCGTATCCCTGGGTCAGACCCACATCGGGAACACCATCCACAGTTCCAGTCTCCGTATCCCTGGGTCAGAAGCACACCAGCAGCACCCTGCACATTTCCAGTCTCGTATCCCTGGGTCAGACCCACACCGGGAGCAAAGTGCAGAGTTGCAATCTCCGTATCCCTGGTCAGACCCACAACGGGAGCACCGTGCACAGTTCCAGTCTCATATCCCTGGGTGAGACCCACACAGGGAGAACCGTACACGGTTCCAGTCTCCGTATCCCTGGGTACGACCCAAACCCGGAGCACCGTGCAGAGTTCCAATCTCCGTATCCCTGGGTCAGACCCACACCAGGAGCACCGTGCACATTTCCAGTCTCCGTATCCCTGGGCAAGACCCACACCGGGAGCACCGTACACAGTTCCTGTCTCCGTATCCCTGGGTCAGACCCACAGCGGTAGCACGGTGCACAGTTCCAGTCTCTGTATCCCTGGGTCAGACCAACACTGAGAGCACCGTGCACAGTTCCTGTCTCCGTATCCCTGGGTCAGACCCACACCGGGAGCAACGTGCACCGTTCCAGTCTCATATCCCTGGGTCAGACCAACACCGGGACCACCGTGCACAGTTCCAGTCTCATATCCCTGGGTCAGACCCACACCGCAAGCAGCTTGCACAGTTCCAGTCTCTGTATCCCTGGGTCAGACCCACACCGGGAGCAACGTGCACCGTTCCAGTCTCTATCCCTGGGTCAAACCAACACCGGGAGCACCGTGCACAGTTCCAGTCTCATATCCCTGGGTCTGACCCACACCGCGAGCAGCTTGCACAGTTCCAGTCTCTGTATCCCTGGGTCAGACCCACACCGGGAGCAACGTGCACCGTTCCAGTCTCATATCCCTGGGTCAGACCAACACCGGGAGCACCGTGCACAGTTCCAGTCTCATATCCCTGGGTCAGACCCACACCGGGAGCACCGTACACAGTTCCAGTCTCCGTATCCCTGGGTCAGACCCACACAGAGAGCACCGTGCACAGTTCCAGTCTCATATCCCTGGGTCAGACCCACATCGGGAACACCATCCACAGTTCCAGTCTCTGTATCCCTGGGTCAGAAGCACACCAGCAGCACCCTGCACAGTTCCATTCTGATATCCCTGGGTCAGACCCACACAGAGAGCACCGTGCACAGTTCCAGTCTCTGTATCCCTGGGTCAGAATCACAGCGGGAGCACCGTGCACAGTTCCAGTCTCATATCCCAGGGTCAGACCCACACCAGGAGCACCGTACACAGTTCCAGTCTCTGTATAGTTGTGCCAGACCCACAATGGGAGCACCATGCACAGTCCCAGTCACTGTAACCCAGGGTCAGACCCACACCGGGAGCACCGTGCACAGTTCCAGTCTCACATCCCAGGGTCAGACCCACACCGGGAGCACCGTGCACAGTTCCAGACTCCGTATCCCTGGGTCGGACCCACACTGGGTGCACCGTGCACAGTTCCAGTCTCATATCCCTGGATCAGACCCACAACGGGAACACCATGCACAGTTCCCGTCTCATATCCCTGGTTCAGACCCACACCAGGAGCACTGTGCTCAGTTCCAGTCTATATATCCCTGGGTCAGACCCACACCGGGAACACCGTGCACAGTTCCACTCTCATATCCCTGGGTCAGACCCACATCGGGAAAACAGTGCAGAGTTCCAGTCTCCGTATCCTTGGGTCAGACCCACACCGGAAGCAAACTGCACAGTTCCATTCGCCGTATCCCTGGGTTAGACCCACACTGGGAGCAACGTGCACAGTTCCTGTCTGTATCTCTGGGTCAGACCCACACTGGGAGCACCGTGCACAGTTCAAGTCTCAGATCCCTGAGTCAGGCGCACACCGGGAGCACCGTGCACAGTTCCAGTCTCATATCCCTGGGTCAGACCCACACCGGGAGCACCGTGCACAGTTCCAGTCTCCGTATCCCTGGGTCAGACCCACACCGGGAGCAACGTGCAGAGTTCCAATGTCCGTATCCCTGCGTCAGACCCACACCAGCAGCACCGTGCATAGTTCCAGTCTTTGTATCCCTGCGTCAGAACCTCACCGGGAGCACCGTGCACATATCCAGTCTCCGTATCCCTGGGTCAGACCCACACCGGGAGCACCGTGCACAGATCCAGTCTCCATATCCCTGCGTCAGAACCACACCGGGAGCACCGTGCACAGATCCAGTCTCCATATCCCTGGGTCAGACCCACACCGGGAACACCGTGCACAGTTCCACTCTCATATCCCTGGGTCAGAACCACACCGGGAGCACCGTGCACAGATCCAGTCTCCATATCCCTGCGTCAGAACCACACCGGGAGCACCGTGCACAGTTCCAGTCTCTGTATAGTTGTGCCAGACCCACAATGGGAGCACCGTGCACAGATCCAGTCTCCTATCCCTGGGTGAGACCCACACAGGGAGAAGCGTGCACAGGTCCAGTCTCTGTATTCCAGGGTGCAACCCAAACCCGGAGCACTGTGCAGAGTTCCAATCTCTGTGTCTCTGGGTCAGACGCACACCAGGAGCACCGTGCACATTTCCAGTCTCGTATCCCTGGGTCAGACCCACACCGGGAGCACCGTACACAGTTCCAGTCTCCGTATCCCTGGGTCAGAACCACAACGGGAGAACCGTGCACAGTTCCAGTCGCCGTACCCCTGGGTCAGACCCACAGCCGGAGCACCGTGCACAGTTACAGTGTCTGTATCCCTGGGCAAGACCCACACCGGGAGCACCGTACACAGTTCCTGTCTCCGTATCCCTGGGTCAGACCCACAGCGGTAGCACGGTGCACAGTTCCAGTCTCTGAATCCCTGGGACAGACACACACAGAGAGCACCGTGCCCAGTTCCAGTCTCATATCCCTGGGTCAGACCCACATCGGGAACACCATCCACAGTTCCAGTCTCCGTATCCCTGGGTCAGACCCACACTAGCAGCACCCTGCACAGTTCCAGTCTCATATCCCAGGGTCAGACCCACACCGGGAGCACCGTACACAGTTCCAGTCTCTGTATCCCTGGGTCAGACCCACACCGGGAGCACCATGCACAGTCCCAGTCACTGTAACCCTGGGTCAGACCCACACCGGGAGCACCGTGCACAGTTCCAGTCTCACATCCCAGGGTCAGACCCACACCGGGAGCACCGTGCTCAGTTCCAGTCTATATATCCCTGGGTCAGACCCACACCGGGAGCAACGTGCACAGTTCCAATCTCCGTATCCCTGGGTCAGACCCACATCGGGAACACCATCCACAGTTCCAGTCTCCGTATCCCTGGGTCAGAAGCACACCAGCAGCACCCTGCACATTTCCAGTCTCGTATCCCTGGGTCAGACCCACACCGGGAGCAAAGTGCAGAGTTGCAATCTCCGTATCCCTGGTCAGACCCACAACGGGAGCACCGTGCACAGTTCCAGTCTCATATCCCTGGGTGAGACCCACACAGGGAGAACCGTACACGGTTCCAGTCTCCGTATCCCTGGGTACGACCCAAACCCGGAGCACCGTGCAGAGTTCCAATCTCCGTATCCCTGGGTCAGACCCACACCAGGAGCACCGTGCACATTTCCAGTCTCCGTATCCCTGGGCAAGACCCACACCGGGAGCACCGTACACAGTTCCTGTCTCCGTATCCCTGGGTCAGACCCACAGCGGTAGCACGGTGCACAGTTCCAGTCTCTGTATCCCTGGGTCAGACCAACACTGAGAGCACCGTGCACAGTTCCTGTCTCCGTATCCCTGGGTCAGACCCACACCGGGAGCAACGTGCACCGTTCCAGTCTCATATCCCTGGGTCAGACCAACACCGGGACCACCGTGCACAGTTCCAGTCTCATATCCCTGGGTCAGACCCACACCGCAAGCAGCTTGCACAGTTCCAGTCTCTGTATCCCTGGGTCAGACCCACACCGGGAGCAACGTGCACCGTTCCAGTCTCTATCCCTGGGTCAAACCAACACCGGGAGCACCGTGCACAGTTCCAGTCTCATATCCCTGGGTCTGACCCACACCGCGAGCAGCTTGCACAGTTCCAGTCTCTGTATCCCTGGGTCAGACCCACACCGGGAGCAACGTGCACCGTTCCAGTCTCATATCCCTGGGTCAGACCAACACCGGGAGCACCGTGCACAGTTCCAGTCTCATATCCCTGGGTCAGACCCACACCGGGAGCACCGTACACAGTTCCAGTCTCCGTATCCCTGGGTCAGACCCACACAGAGAGCACCGTGCACAGTTCCAGTCTCATATCCCTGGGTCAGAAGCACACCAGCAGCACCCTGCACAGTTCCATTCTGATATCCCTGGGTCAGACCCACACAGAGAGCACCGTGCACAGTTCCAGTCTCTGTATCCCTGGGTCAGAATCACAGCGGGAGCACCGTGCACAGTTCCAGTCTCATATCCCAGGGTCAGACCCACACCAGGAGCACCGTACACAGTTCCAGTCTCTGTATAGTTGTGCCAGACCCACAATGGGAGCACCATGCACAGTCCCAGTCATTGTAACCCAGGGTCAGACCCACACCGGGAGCACCGTGCACAGTTCCAGTCTCACATCCCAGGGTCAGACCCACACCGGGAGCACCGTGCACAGTTCCAGACTCCGTATCCCTGGGTCGGACCCACACTGGGTGCACCGTGCACAGTTCCAGTCTCATATCCCTGGATCAGACCCACAACGGGAACACCATGCACAGTTCCCGTCTCATATCCCTGGTTCAGACCCACACCAGGAGCACTGTGCTCAGTTCCAGTCTATATATCCCTGGGTCAGACCCACACCGGGAACACCGTGCACAGTTCCACTCTCATATCCCTGGGTCAGACCCACATCGGGAAAACAGTGCAGAGTTCCAGTCTCCGTATCCTTGGGTCAGACCCACACCGGAAGCAAACTGCACAGTTCCATTCGCCGTATCCCTGGGTTAGACCCACACTGTGAGCAACGTGCACAGTTCCTGTCTGTATCTCTGGGTCAGACCCACACTGGGAGCACCGTGCACAGTTCAAGTCTCAGATCCCTGAGTCAGGCGCACACCGGGAGCACCGTGCACAGTTCCAGTCTCATATCCCTGGGTCAGACCCACACCGGGAGCACCGTGCACAGTTCCAGTCTCCGTATCCCTGGGTCAGACCCACACCGGGAGCAACGTGCAGAGTTCCAATGTCCGTATCCCTGCGTCAGACCCACACCAGCAGCACCGTGCATAGTTCCAGTCTTTGTATCCCTGCGTCAGAACCTCACCGGGAGCACCGTGCACATATCCAGTCTCCGTAACCCTGGGTCAGACCCACACCGGGAGCACCGTGCACAGATCCAGTCTCCATATCCCTGCGTCAGAACCACACCGGGAGCACCATGCACAGTCCCAGTCACTGTAACCCTGGGTCAGACCCACACCGGGAGCACCGTGCACAGTTCCAGTCTCACATCCCAGGGTCAAACCCACACCAGGAGCACCGTGCTCAGTTCCAGTCTATATATCCCTGGGTCAGTCCCACACCGGGAGCAACGTGCACAGCTCCAATCTCCGTATCCCTGGGTCAGACCCACATCGGGAGCACCGTACACAGTTCCAGTCTCCGTATCCCTGGGTCAGACCCACACAGAGAGCACCGTGCACAGTTCCAGTCTCATATCCCTGGGTCAGACCCACATCGGGAACACCATCCACAGTTCCAGTCTCCGTATCCCTGGGTCAGCAGCACACCAGCAGCACCCTGCACAGTTCCAGTCTCATATCCCTGGGTCTGACCCACACAGAGAGCACCGTGCACAGTTCCAGTCTCTGTATCCCTGGGTCAGAATCACAGCGGGAGCACCGTGCACAGTTCCAGTCTCATATCCCTGGGTCAGACCCACACCAGGAGCACCGTGCACAGATCCAGTCTCATATCCCTGGGTGAGACCCACACAGGGAGAACCGTGCACAGGTCCAGTCTCTGTATTCCAGGGTACAACCCAAACCCGGAGCTCTGTGCAGAGTTCCAATCTCTGTGTCTCTGGGTCAGACGCACACCAGGAGCACCGTGCACATTTCCAGTCTCGTATCCCTGGGTCAGACCCACACCGGGAGCACCGTACACAGTTCCAGTCTCCGTATCCCTGGGTCAGAACCACAACGGGAGCACCGTGCACAGTTCCAGTCGCCGTACCCCTGGGTCAGACCCACAGCCGGAGCACCGTGCACAGTTACAGTGTCTGTATCCCTGGGCAAGACCCACACCGGGAGCACCGTACACAGTTCCTGTCTCCGTATCCCTGGGTCAGACCCACAGCGGTAGCACGGTGCACAGTTCCAGTCTCTGAATCCCTGGGACAGACACACACAGAGAGCACCGTGCCCAGTTCCAGTGTCATATCCCTGGGTCAGACCCACATCGGGAACAACATCCACAGTTCCAGTCTCCGTATCCCTGGGTCAGACCCACACTAGCAGCACCCTGCACAGTTCCAGTCTCATATCCCAGGGTCAGACCCACACCGGGAGCACCGTACACAGTTCCAGTCTCTGTATCCCTGGGTCAGACCCACACCGGGAGCACCATGCACAGTCCCAGTCACTGTAACCCTGGGTCAGACCCACACCGGGAGCACCGTGCACAGTTCCAGTCTCACATCCCAGGGTCAAACCCACACCAGGAGCACCGTGCTCAGTTCCAGTCTATATATCCCTGGGTCAGTCCCACACCGGGAGCAACGTGCACAGTTCCAATCTCCGTATCCCTGGGTCAGACCCACATCGGGAGCACCGTACACAGTTCCAGTCTCCGTATCCCTGGGTCAGACCCACACAGAGAGCACCGTGCACAGTTCCAGTCTCATATCCCTGGGTCAGACCCACATCGGGAACACCATCCACAGTTCCAGTCTCCGTATCCCTGGGTCAGCAGCACACCAGCAGCACCCTGCACAGTTCCAGTCTCATATCCCTGGGTCTGACCCACACAGAGAGCACCGTGCACAGTTCCAGTCTCTGTATCCCTGGGTCAGAATCACAGCGGGAGCACCGTGCACAGTTCCAGTCTCATATCCCAGGGTCAGACGCACACCAGGAGCATCGTACACAGTTCCAGTCTCTGTATCCCTGGGTCAGACCCACACTGGGAGCACCATGCACAGTCCCAGTCACTGTAACCCAGGGTCAGACCCACACTGTGAGCAACGTGCACAGTTCATGTCTCTGTATCCCTGGGTCAGACCCACACCGGGAACACCGTGCACAGTTCCACTCTCATATCCCTGGGTCAGACCCACATCGGGAAAACAGTGCAGAGTTCCAGTCTCCGTATCCTTGGGTCAGACCCACACCGGAAGCAAACTGCACAGTTCCATTCGCCGTATCCCTGGGTTAGACCCACACTGTGAGCAACGTGCACAGTTCCTGTCTGTATCTCTGGGTCAGACCCACACTGGGAGCACCGTGCACAGTTCAAGTCTCTGTATAGTTGTGCCAGACCCACAATGGGAGCACCGTGCACAGATCCAGTCTCATATCCCTGGGCAAGACCCACACCGGGAGCACCATAAGCAGTTCCTGTCTCCGTATCTCTGGGTCAGACCCACAGCGGTAGCACGGTGCACAGTTCCAGTCTCCGTATCCCTGGGTCAGACCCACACCGAGAGCACCGTGCACAGTTCCAGTCTCCGTATCCCTGGGTCAGACCCACAACGGGAGCACCGTGCATAGTTCCATGCTCATATCACTGGGTCAGACCCACGCCGGGTGCACCGTGCCCAGTTCCAGTCTCATATCCCTGGGTCAGACCCACATCGGGAACACCAACCACAGTTCCAATCTCCATATCCCTGGGTCAGAACCACACCAACAGCACCCTGCACAGTTCCCGTCTCCGTATCCCTGGGTCAGAACCACAGCGGGAGCACCGTGCCCAGTTCCAGTCTCATATCCCTGGGTCAGACCCACATCGGGAACACCAACCACAGTTCCAGTCTCCGTATCCCTGGGTCAGACCCACACCGGGAGCAATGTGCAGAGTTCCAATCTCCGTATCCCTGGGTCAGAACCACACCAGCAGCACCCTGCACAGTTCCAGTCTCTCTATCCCTGGGTCAGACCCACACAGAGAGCACCGCGCACAGTTCCAGACTCCGTATCCCTGGGTCAGAACCACAGCGGGAGCACCGTGCCCAGTTCCAGTATCATATCCCAGGGTCAGACCCACTCCGTGAGCACCGTGCACAGTTCCACTCTCATATCCTTGGGTCAGACCCACACCGGGAGCAACGTGCACAGTTCCTGTCTCTGTATCCCTGGGTCAGACCCACACTGGGAGCACCATGCACAGTCCCAGTCACTGTAACCCAGGGTCAGACCCACACTGTGAGCAACGTGCACAGTTCATGTCTCTGTATCCCTGGGTCAGACCCACACCGGGAACACCGTGCACAGTTCCACTCTCATATCCCTGGGTCAGACCCACATCGGGAAAACAGTGCAGAGTTCCAGTCTCCGTATCCTTGGGTCAGACCCACACCGGAAGCAAACTGCACAGTTCCATTCGCCGTATCCCTGGGTTAGACCCACACTGTGAGCAACGTGCACAGTTCCTGTCTGTATCTCTGGGTCAGACCCACACTGGGAGCACCGTGCACAGTTCAAGTCTCTGTATAGTTGTGCCAGACCCACAATGGGAGCACCGTGCACAGATCCAGTCTCATATCCCTGGGCAAGACCCACACCGGGAGCACCATAAGCAGTTCCTGTCTCCGTATCTCTGGGTCAGACCCACAGCGGTAGCACGGTGCACAGTTCCAGTCTCCGTATCCCTGGGTCAGACCCACACCGAGAGCACCGTGCACAGTTCCATTCTGATATCCCTGGGTCAGACCCACAACGGGAGCACCGTGCATAGTTCCATACTCATATCACTGGGTCAGACCCACGCCGGGTGCACCGTGCCCAGTTCCAGTCTGATATCCCTGGGTCAGACCCACATCGGGAACACCAACCACAGTTCCAATCTCCATATCCCTGGGTCAGAACCACACCAACAGCACCCTGCACAGTTCCCGTCTCCGTATCCCTGGGTCAGAACCACAGCGGGAGCACCGTGCCCAGTTCCAGTCTCATATCCCTGGGTCAGACCCACATCGGGAACACCAACCACAGTTCCAGTCTCCGTATCCCTGGGTCAGACCCACACCGGGAGCAATGTGCAGAGTTCCAATCTCCGTATCCCTGGGTCAGAACCACACCAGCAGCACCCTGCACAGTTCCAGTCTCTCTATCCCTGGGTCAGACCCACACAGAGAGCACCGCGCACAGTTCCAGACTCCGTATCCCTGGGTCAGAACCACAGCGGGAGCACCGTGCCCAGTTCCAGTCTCATATCCCAGGGTCAGACCCACTCCGTGAGCACAGTGCACAGTTCCACTCTCATATCCTTGGGTCAGACCCACACCGGGAGCAACGTGCACAGTTCCTGTCTCTGTATCCCTGGGTCAGACCCACACTGGGAGCACCGTGCACAGTTCAAGTCTCAGATCCCTGGGTCAGGCGCACACCCGGAGCAACGTGCAGCGTTCCAATCTTGGTATCCCTGGGTCAGACACCCACCGGGAGCACCGTGCACATTTCCAGTCTCCGTATCCCTGGGCAAGACCCACAGCGGTAGAATGGTGCACAGTTCCAGTCTCTGTATCCCTGGGACAGACCAACACTGAGAGCACCGTGCACAGTTCCAGTCTCCGTACCCCTGGGGCAGACCCACACTGGGAGCACCGTGCACAGTTCCAGTCTCATATCCCTGGGTCAGACACAAATCGGGAACACCGTGCACAGTTCAAGTCTCCGTATACCTGGGTCGGACCCACAACGGGAGCACCGTGCACAGTTCCAGTCTCCGTATCCCTGGGTCAAACCCACACCGGGAGCAACGTGCAGAGTTCCAATCTCTGTATCCCTGCGTCAGACCCACACCAGCAGCACCGTGCATAGTTCCAGTCTTTGTATCCCTGCGTCAGAACCACACCGGGAGCACCGTGCACAGTTCCAGTCTCGGAGCACCGTCCACGGTTCCAGTCTCTGAATCCCTGGGTCAGAACCACACTGGGAGCACCGTGCACAGTTCAAGTCTCAGATCCCTGGGTCAGGCGCACACCCGGAGCAACGTGCAGCGTTCCAATCTTGGTATCCCTGGGTCAGACACCCACCGGGAGCACCGTGCACATTTCCAGTCTCCGTATCCCTGGGCAAGACCCACAGCGGTAGCATGGTGCACAGTTCCAGTCTCTGTATCCCTGGGTCAGAACCACACCAGCAGCACCCTGCACAGTTCCAGTCTCCGTATCCCTGGGTCAGAACCACAGCGGGAGCACCGTGCCCAGTTCCAGTCTCATATCCCTGGGTCAGACCCACATCGGGAACACCAACCACAGTTCCAGTCTCCGTATCCCTGGGTCAGACCCACACCGGGAGCAACGTGCAGAGTTCCAGTCTCATATCCCTGGGTCAGACCCACACCGGGAGCACCGTGCACAGTTCCAGTCTCCGTATCCCTGGGTCAGACCCACACCGGGAGCAACGTGCAGAGTTCCAATGTCCGTATCCCTGCGTCAGAGCCACACCAGCAGCACCGTGCATAGTTCCAGTCTTTGTATCCCTGCGTCAGAACCTCACCGGGAGCACCGTGCACATATCCAGTCTCCGTATCCCTGGGTCAGACCCACACCGGGAGCACCGTGCACAGATCCAGTCTCCATATCCCTGCGTCAGAACCACACCGGGAGCACCGTGCACCGTTCCAGTCTCTGTACAGTTGTGCCAGACCCACAATGGGAGCACCGTGCACAGATCGAGTCTCATATCCCTGGGTGAGACCCACACAGGGAGAACCGTGCACAGGTCCAGTCTCTGTATTCCAGGGTGCAACCCAAACCCGGAGCTCTGTGCAGAGTTCCAATCTCTGTGTCTCTGGGTCAGACGCACACCAGGAGCACCGTGCACATTTCCAGTCTCGTATCCCTGGGTCAGACCCACACCGGGAGCACCGTACACAGTTCCAGTCTCCGTATCCCTGGGTCAGAACCACAACGGGAGCACCGTGCACAGTTCCAGTCGCCGTACCCCTGGGTCAGACCCACAGCCGGAGCACCGTGCACAGTTACAGTGTCTGTATCCCTGGGCAAGACCCACACCGGGAGCACCGTACACAGTTCCTGTCTCCGTATCCCTGGGTCAGACCCACAGCGGTAGCACGGTGCACAGTTCCAGTCTCTGAATCCCTGGGACAGACACACACAGAGAGCACCGTGCCCAGTTCCAGTGTCATATCCCTGGGTCAGACCCACATCGGGAACACCATCCACAGTTCCAGTCTCCGTATCGCTGGGTCAGACCCACACTAGCAGCACCCTGCACAGTTCCAGTCTCATATCCCAGGGTCAGACCCACACCGGGAGCACCGTACACAGTTCCAGTCTCTGTATCCCTGGGTCAGACCCACACCGGGAGCACCATGCACAGTCCCAGTCACTGTAACCCTGGGTCAGACCCACACCGGGAGCACCGTGCACAGTTCCAGTCTCACATCCCAGGGTCAGACCCACACCAGGAGCACCGTGCTCAGTTCCAGTCTATATATCCCTGGGTCAGACCCACACCGGGAGCAACGTGCACAGTTCCAATCTCCGTATCCCTGGGTCAGACCCACATCGGGAGCACCGTACACAGTTCCAGTCTCCGTATCCCTGGGTCAGACCCACACAGAGAGCACCGTGCACAGTTCCAGTCTCATATCCCTGGGTCAGACCCACATCGGGAACACCATCCACAGTTCCAGTCTCCGTATCCCTGGGTCAGAAGCACACCAGCAGCACCCTGCACAGTTCCAGTCTCATATCCCTGGGTCTGACCCACACAGAGAGCACCGTGCACAGTTCCAGTTCTGTATCCCTGGGTCAGAATCACAGCGGGAGCACCGTGCACAGTTCCAGTCTCATATCCCAGGGTCAGACGCACACCAGGAGCACCGTACACAGTTCCAGTCTCTGTATCCCTGGGTCAGACCCACACTGGGAGCACCATGCACAGTCCCAGTCACTGTAACCCAGGGTCAGACCCACACTGTGAGCAACGTGCACAGTTCATGTCTCTGTATCCCTGGGTCAGACCCACACCGGGAACACCGTGCACAGTTCCACTCTCATATCCCTGGGTCAGACCCACATCGGGAAAACAGTGCAGAGTTCCAGTCTCCGTATCCTTGGGTCAGACCCACACCGGAAGCAAACTGCACAGTTCCATTCGCCGTATCCCTGGGTTAGACCCACACTGTGAGCAACGTGCACAGTTCCTGTCTGTATCTATGGGTCAGACCCACACTGGGAGCACCGTGCACAGATCCAGTCTCATATCCCTGGGCAAGACCCACACCGGGAGCACCATAAGCAGTTCCTGTCTCCGTATCTCTGGGTCAGACCCACAGCGGTAGCACGGTGCACAGTTCCAGTCTCCGTATCCCTGGGTCAGACCCACACCGACAGCACCCTGCACAGTTCCCGTCTCCGTATCTCTGGGTCAGACCCACAGCGGTAGCACGGTGCACAGTTCCAGTCTCTGTATCCCTGGGACAGACCAACACTGAGAGCACCGTGCACAGTTCCAGTCTCCGTACCCCTGGGGCAGACCCACACTGGGAGCACCGTGCACAGTTCCAGTCTCATATCCCTGGGTCAGACACAAATCGGGAACACCGTGCACAGTTCAAGTCTCCGTATCCCTGGGTCGGACCCACAACGGGAGCACCGTGCACAGTTCCAGTCTCCGTAACCCTGGGTCAAACCCACACCGGGAGCAACGTGCAGAGTTCCAATCTCTGTATCCCTGCGTCAGACCCACACCAGCAGCACCGTGCATAGTTCCAGTCTTTGTATCCCTGCGTCAGAACCACACCAGGAGCACCGTGCACAGTTCCAGTCTCGGAGCACCGTCCACGGTTCCAGTCACTGAATCCCTGGGTCAGAACCACACCAGCAGCACCCTGCACAGTTCCAGTCTCCGTATCCCTGGGTCAGAACCACAGCGGGAGCACCGTGCCCAGTTCCAGTCTCATATCCCTGGGTCAGACCCACAACGGGAGCACCGTGCACAGTTCCAGTCGCCGTACCCCTGGGTCAGACCCACAGCCGGAGCACCGTGCACAGTTACAGTGTCTGTATCCCTGGGCAAGACCCACACCGGGAGCACCGTACACAGTTCCTGTCTCCGTATCCCTGGGTCAGACCCACAGCGGTAGCACGGTGCACAGTTCCAGTCTCTGAATCCCTGGGACAGACACACACAGAGAGCACCGTGCCCACTTCCAGTCTCATATCCCTGGGTCAGACCCACATCGGGAACACCATTCACAGTTCCAGTCTCCGTATCCCTGGGTAAGACCCACACCGGGAGCACCGTACACAGTTCCAGTCTCTGTATCCCTGGGTCAGACCCACACCGGGAGCACCATGCACAGTCCCAGTCACTGTAACCCTGGGTCAGACCCACACCGGGAGCACCGTGCACAGTTCCAGTCTCACATCCCAGAGTCAGACCCACACCGGGAGCACCGTGCACAGTTCCAGTCTCCGTATCCCTGGGCAAGACCCACAGCAGTAGCATGGTGCACAGTTCCAGTCTCTGTATCCCTGGGACAGACCAACACTGAGAGCACCGTGCACAGTTCCAGTCTCCGTACCCCTGGGGCAGACCCACACCGGGAGCACCGTGCACAGTTCCAGTCTCATATCCCTGGGTCAGACACAAATCGGGAACACCGTGCACAGTTCAAGTCTCCGTATCCCTGGGTCGGACCCACAACGGGTGCACCATGCACAGTTCCAGTCTCCGTATCCCTGGGTCAGACCCACACCGGGTGCAACGTGCATAGTTCCAGTCTCCGTATCACTGCGTCACAACCACACCGAGAGCACCGTGCACAGTTCCATTCTGATATCCCTGGGTCAGACCCACACTGGGAGCACCGTGCACAGTTCCATTCTGATATCCCTGGGTCAGACCCACAACGGGAGCACCGTGCATACTTCCACTCTCATATCACTGGGTCAGACCCACGCCGGGTGCACCGTGCACAGTTCCAGTCTCATATCCCTGGGTCAGACCCACATCGGGAAAACCGTGCACAGTTCCAGTCTCCGTATCCCTGGGTCAGACCCACACCGGGAGCACCTTGCACAGTTCCAGTCTGTGTATCCCTGGGTCAGACCCACACCGGGAGCAACGTGCAGATTTCCAATCTCTGTATCGCTGGGTCAGACCCACAGCAGCAGCACCGTGCACAGTTCCAGTCTGTGTATCCCTGGGTCAGACCCACACAGAGAGCACCGTGCACAGTTCCAGTCTCTGTATCCCTGGGTCAGAATCACAGCGGGAGCATCGTGCACAGTTCCAATCTCATATCCCAGGGTCAGACCCACACCAGGAGCACCGTACACAGTTCCAGTCTCTGTATCCCTGGGTCAGACCCACACTGGGAGCACCATGCACAGTCCCAGTCACTGTAACCCAGGGTCAGACCCACACTGTGAGCAACGTGCACAGTTCATGTCTCTGTATCCCTGTGTTAGACCCACACCGGGAGCACTGTGCTCAGTTCCAGTCTATATATCCCTGGGTCAGACCCACACCGGGAACACCGTGCACAGTTCCACTCTCATATCCCTGGGTCAGACCCACATCGGGAAAACAGTGCAGAGTTCCAGTCTCCGTATCCTTGGGTCAGACACACACCGGAAGCAAACTGCACAGTTCCATTCGCCGTATCCCTGGGTTAGACCCACACTGTGAGCAACGTGCACAGTTCCTGTCTGTATCTCTGGGTCAGACCCACACTGGGAGCACCGTGCACAGTTCAAGTCTCTGTATAGTTGTGCCAGACCCACAATGGGAGCACCGTGCACAGATCCAGTCTCATATCCCTGGGTGAGACCCACACAGGGAGAACCGTGCACAGGTCCAGTCTCTGTATTCCAGGGTACAACCCAAACCCGGAGCACTGTGCAGAGTTCCAATCTCTGTGTCTCTGGGTCAGACGCACACCAGGAGCACCGTGCACATTTCCAGTCTCGTATCCCTGGGTCAGACCCACACCGGGAGCACCGTGCACAGTTCCATTCTGATATCCCTGGGTCAGACCCACAACGGGAGCACCGTGCATACTTCCACTCTCATATCACTGGGTCAGACCCACGCCGGGTGCACCGTGCACAGTTCCAGTCTCATATCCCTGGGTCAGACCCACATCGGGAAAACCGTGCACAGTTCCAGTCTCCGTATCCCTGGGTCAGACCCACACCGGGAGCACCTTGCACAGTTCCAGTCTGTGTATCCCTGGGTCAGACCCACACCGGGAGCAACGTGCAGATTTCCAATCTCTGTATCGCTGGGTCAGACCCACAGCAGCAGCACCGTGCACAGTTCCAGTCTGTGTATCCCTGGGTCAGACCCACACAGAGAGCACCGTGCACAGTTCCAGTCTCTGTATCCCTGGGTCAGAATCACAGCGGGAGCATCGTGCACAGTTCCAATCTCATATCCCAGGGTCAGACCCACACCAGGAGCACCGTACACAGTTCCAGTCTCTGTATCCCTGGGTCAGACCCACACTGGGAGCACCATGCACAGTCCCAGTCACTGTAACCCAGGGTCAGACCCACACTGTGAGCAACGTGCACAGTTCATGTCTCTGTATCCCTGTGTTAGACCCACACCGGGAGCACTGTGCTCAGTTCCAGTCTATATATCCCTGGGTCAGACCCACACCGGGAACACCGTGCACAGTTCCACTCTCATATCCCTGGGTCAGACCCACATCGGGAAAACAGTGCAGAGTTCCAGTCTCCGTATCCTTGGGTCAGACACACACCGGAAGCAAACTGCACAGTTCCATTCGCCGTATCCCTGGGTTAGACCCACACTGTGAGCAACGTGCACAGTTCCTGTCTGTATCTCTGGGTCAGACCCACACTGGGAGCACCGTGCACAGTTCAAGTCTCTGTATAGTTGTGCCAGACCCACAATGGGAGCACCGTGCACAGATCCAGTCTCATATCCCTGGGTGAGACCCACACAGGGAGAACCGTGCACAGGTCCAGTCTCTGTATTCCAGGGTACAACCCAAACCCGGAGCACTGTGCAGAGTTCCAATCTCTGTGTCTCTGGGTCAGACGCACACCAGGAGCACCGTGCACATTTCCAGTCTCGTATCCCTGGGTCAGACCCACACCGGGAGCACCGTGCACAGTTCCATTCTGATATCCCTGGGTCAGACCCACAACGGGAGCACCGTGCATACTTCCACTCTCATATCACTGGGTCAGACCCACGCCGGGTGCACCGTGCACAGTTCCAGTCTCATATCCCTGGGTCAGACCCACATCGGGAAAACCGTGCACAGTTCCAGTCTCCGTATCCCTGGGTCAGACCCACACCGGGAGCACCTTGCACAGTTCCAGTCTGTGTATCCCTGGGTCAGACCCACACCGGGAGCAACGTGCAGATTTCCAATCTCTGTATCGCTGGGTCAGACCCACAGCAGCAGCACCGTGCACAGTTCCATTCTCCGTATCCCTGGGTCGGACCCACACCGGGTGCACCGTGCACAGTTCCAGTCTGTGTATCCCTGGGTCAGACCCACAGCGGGAGCATCGTGCACAGTTCCAGTCTCATATCCCAGGGTCAGACCCACACCAGGAGCACCGTACACAGTTCCAGTCTCTGTATCCCTGGGTCAGACCCACACTGGGAGCACCATGCACAGTCCCAGTCACTGTAACCCAGGGTCAGACCCACACTGTGAGCAACGTGCACAGTTCATGTCTCTGTATCCCTGTGTTAGACCCACACCGGGAGCACTGTGCTCAGTTCCAGTCTATATATCCCTGGGTCAGACCCACACCGGGAACACCGTGCACAGTTCCACTCTCATATCCCTGGGTCAGACCCACATCGGGAGCACCGTGCACAGTTCAAGTCTCTGTATAGTTGTGCCAGACCCACAATGGGAGCACCGTGCACAGATCCAGTCTCATATCCCTGGGTGAGACCCACACAGGGAGAACCGTGCACAGGTCCAGTCTCTGTATTCCAGGGTACAACCCAAACCCGGAGCACTGTGCAGAGTTCCAATCTCTGTGTCTCTGGGTCAGACGCACACCAGGAGCACCGTGCACATTTCCAGTCTCTTATCCCTGGGTCAGACCCACACCGGGAGCACCGTACACAGTTCCAGTCTCCGTATCCCTGGGTCAGAACCACAACGGGAGCACCGTGCACAGTTCCAGTCGCCGTACCCCTGGGTCAGACCCACAGCCGGAGCACCGTGCACAGTTACAGTGTCTGTATCCCTGGGCAAGACCCACACCGGGAGCACCGTACACAGTTCCTGTCTCCGTATCCCTGGGTCAGACCCACAGCGGTAGCACGGTGCACAGTTCCAGTCTCTGAATCCCTGGGACAGACACACACAGAGAGCACCGTGCCCACTTCCAGTCTCATATCCCTGGGTCAGACCCACATCGGGAACACCATCCACAGTTCCAGTCTCCGTATCCCTGGGTCAGACCCACACCGGGAGCACCATACACAGTTCCAGTCTCACATCCCAGAGTCAGACCCACACTGGGAGCACCGTGCACAGTTCCAGTCTCCGTATCCCTGGGCAAGACCCACAGCGGTAGCATGGTGCACAGTTCCAGTCTCTGTATCCCTGGGACAGACCAACACTGAGAGCACCGTGCACAGTTCCAGTCTCCGTACCCCTGGGGCAGACCCACACCGGGAGCACCGTGCACAGTTCCAGTCTCATATCCCTGGGTCAGACACAAATCGGGAACACCGTGCACAGTTCAAGTCTCCGTATCCCTGGGTCGGACCCACAACGGGTGCACCATGCACAGTTCCAGTCTCCGTATCCCTGGGTCGGACCCACACCAGGAGCACCGTGCACAGTTCCAGTCTCAGTATCCCTGGGTCAAACCCACACCGGGAGTAACGTGCAGAGTTCCATTCTCCGTATCCCTGTGTCAGACCCACACCAGCAGCACCGTGCACAGTTCCAGTCTCCGAATCCCTGGGTCAGACCCACACCGGGTGCAACGTGCATAGTTCCAGTCTCCGTATCACTGCGTCACAACCACACCGAGAGAACAGTGTATAGTTCCATTCTCATATCCCTGGGTCAGACACACATCGGGAACACCGTGCACAGTTCCAGATTCCGCATCCCTGAGTCGGACCCACACCGGGAGGACCGTGCCCAGTTCCAGTCTCCGTATCCCTGGCTCAGACCCACACCGGGAGCACCATGCACATTTCCAGTCTCCGTATCCCTGGGTCAGACACACACCGAGAGCACCGTGCACAGTTCCATTCTGATATCCCTGGGTCAGACCCACACTGGGAGCACCGTGCACAGTTCCATTCTGATATCCCTGGGTCAGACCCACAACGGGAGCACCGTGCATACTTCCACTCTCATATCACTGGGTCAGACCCACGCCGGGTGCACCGTGCACAGTTCCAGTCTCATATCCCTGGGTCAGACCCACATCGGGAAAACCGTGCACAGTTCCAGTCTCCGTATCCCTGGGTCAGACCCACACCGGGAGCACCTTGCACAGTTCCAGATTCCGCATCCCTGAGTCGGACCCACACCGGGAGGACCGTGCCCAGTTCCAGTCTCCGTATCCCTGGCTCAGACCCACACCGGGAGCACCATGCACATTTCCAGTCTCCGTATCCCTGGGTCAGACACACACCGAGAGCACCGTGCACAGTTCCATTCTGATATCCCTGGGTCAGACCCACACTGGGAGCACCGTGCACAGTTCCATTCTGATATCCCTGGGTCAGACCCACAACGGGAGCACCGTGCATACTTCCACTCTCATATCACTGGGTCAGACCCACACCAGCAGCACCCTGCACAGTTCCAGTCTCCGTATCCCTGGGTCAGAACCACAGCGGGAGCACCGTGCCCAGTTCCAGTCTCATATCCCTGGGTCAGACCCACATCGGGAACACCAACCACAGTTCCAGTCTCCGTATCCCTGGGTCAGACCCACACCGGGAGCAACGTGCAGAGTTCCAATCTCCGTATCCCTGGGTCAGAACCACACCAGCAGCACCCTGCACAGTTCCAGTCTCTGTATCCCTGGGTCAGAACCACAGCGGGAGCACCGTACACAGTTCCAGTCTCATATCCCAGGGTCAGACCCACACCGGGAGCACCGTACACAGTTCCAGTCTCTGTATCCCTGGGTCAGACCCACACTGGGAGCACCGTGCTCAGTTCCAGTCTATATATCCCTGGGTCAGACCCACACCGGGAACACCGTGCACAGTTCCACTCTCATATCCTTGGGTCAGACCCACACCGGGAGCAACGTGCACAGTTCCTGTCTCTGTGTCCCTGGGTCAGACCCACACTGGGAGCACCGTGCACAGTTCAAGTCTCAGATCCCTGCGTCAGGCGCACACCGGGAGCAACGTGCAGCGTTCCAATCTTGGTATCCCTGGGTCAGACACCCACCGGGAGCACCGTGCACATTTCCAGTCTCCGTATCCCTGGGCAAGACCCACACCGGGAGCACCGTACACAGTTCCTATCTCCATATCCCTGGGTCAGACCCACAGCTGTAGCATGGTGCACAGTTCCAGTCTCTCTATCCCTGGGACAGACCAACACTGAGAGCACCGTGCACAGTTCCAGTCTCCGTACCCCTGGGGCAGACCCACACCGGGAGCACCGTGCACAGTTCCAGTCTCATATCCCTGGGTCAGACACAAATCGGGAACACCGTGCACAGTTCAAGTCTCCGTATCCCTGGGTCGGAACCACAACGGGTGCACCATGCACAGTTCCAGTCTCCGTATCCCTGGGTCGGACCCACACCGGGAGCACCGTGCACAGTTCCAGTCTCCGTATCCCTGGGTCAAACCCACACCGGGAGTAACGTGCAGAGTTCCAATCTCCATATCCCTGCGTCAGACCCACACCAGCAGCACCCTGCACAGTTCCAGTCTCTCTATCCCTGGGTCAGACCCACACAGAGAGCACCGTGCACAGTTCCAGTCTCTGTATTCCTGGGTCAGAACCACAGCGGGAGCACCGTACACAGTTCCAGTCTCATATCCCAGGGTCAGACCCACACCGGGAGCACCGTACACAGTTCCAGTCTCTGTATCCCTGGGTCAGACCCACACTGGGAGCACCGTGCTCAGTTCCAGTCTATATATCCCTGGGTCAGACCCACACCGGGAACACCGTGCACAGTTCCACTCTCATATCCTTGGGTCAGACCCACACCGGGAGCAACGTGCAGCGTTCCAATCTTGGTATCCCTGGGTCAGACACCCACCGGGAGCACCGTGCACATTTCCAGTCTCCGTATCCCTGGGCAAGACCCACAGCGGGAGCACCGTACACAGTTCCTGTCTCCATATCCCTGGGTCAGACCCACAGCGGTAGCATGGTGCACAGTTCCAGTCTCTGTATCCCTGGGACAGACCAACACTGAGAGCACCGTGCACAGTTCCAGTCTCCGTACCCCTGGGGCAGACCCACACCGGGAGCACCGTGCACAGTTCCAGTCTCCGAATCCCTGGGTCAGACCCACACCGGGTGCAACGTGCATAGTTCCAGTCTCCGTATCACTGCGTCACAACCACACCGAGAGAACAGTGTATAGTTCCATTCTCATATCCCTGGGTCAGACACACATCGGGAACACCGTGCACAGTTCCAGATTCCGCATCCCTGAGTCGGACCCACACCGGGAGGACCGTGCCCAGTTCCAGTCTCCGTATCCCTGGCTCAGACCCACACCGGGAGCACCGTGCACATTTCCAGTCTCCGTATCCCTGGGTCAGACACACACCGAGAGCACCGTGCACAGTTCAATTCTGATATCCCTGGGTCAGACCCACACTGGGAGCACCGTGCACAGTTCCATTCTGATATCCCTGGGTCAGACCCACAACGGGAGCACCGTGCATACTTCCACTCTCATATCACTGGGTCAGACCCACGCCGGGTGCACCGTGCACAGTTCCAGTCTCATATCCCTGGGTCAGACCCACATCGGGAAAACCGTGCACAGTTCCAGTCTCCGTATCCCTGGGTCAGACCCACACCGGGAGCACCTTGCACAGTTCCAGTCTGTGTATCCCTGGGTCAGACCCACACCGGGAGCAACGTGCAGATTTCCAATCTCTGTATCGCTGGGTCAGACCCACAGCAGCAGCACCGTGCACAGTTCCATTCTCCGTATCCCTGGGTCGGACCCACACCGGGTGCACCGTGCACAGTTCCAGTCTGTGTATCCCTGGGTCAGACCCACACAGAGAGCACCGTGCACAGTTCCAGTCTCTGTATCCGTGGGTCAGAATCACAGCGGGAGCATCGTGCACAGTTCCAGTCTCATATCCCAGGGTCAGACCCACACCAGGAGCACCGTACACAGTTCCACTCTCATATCCCTGGGTCAGACCCACATCGGGAAAACAGTGCAGAGTTCCAGTCTCCGTATCCTTGGGTCAGACACACACCGGAAGCAAACTGCACAGTTCCATTCGCCGTATCCCTGGGTTAGACCCACACTGTGAGCAACGTGCACAGTTCCTGTCTGTATCTCTGGGTCAGACCCACACTGGGAGCACCGTGCACAGTTCAAGTCTCTGTATAGTTGTGCCAGACCCACAATGGGAGCACCGTGCACAGATCCAGTCTCATATCCCTGGGTGAGACCCACACAGGGAGAACCGTGCACAGGTCCAGTCTCTGTATTCCAGGGTACAACCCAAACCCGGAGCACTGTGCAGAGTTCCAATCTCTGTGTCTCTGGGTCAGACGCACACCAGGAGCACCGTGCACATTTCCAGTCTCGTATCCCTGGGTCAGACCCACACCGGGAGCACCGTACACAGTTCCAGTCTCCGTATCCCTGGGTCAGAACCACAACGGGAGCACCGTGCACAGTTCCAGTCGCCGTACCCCTGGGTCAGACCCACAGCCGGAGCACCGTGCACAGTTACAGTGTCTGTATCCCTGGGCAAGACCCACACCGGGAGCACCGTACACAGTTCCAGTCTCTGAATCCCTGGGACAGACACACACAGAGAGCACCGTGCCCAGTTCCAGTCTCATATCCCTGGGTCAGACCCACATCGGGAACACCATCCACAGTTCCAGTCTCCGTATCCCTGGGTCAGACCCACACCGGGAGCACCGTACACAGTTCCAGTCTCTGTATCCCTGGGTCAGACCCACACCGGGAGCACCATGCACAGTCCCAGTCACTGTAACCCTGGGTCAGACCCACACCGGGAGCACCGTGCACAGTTCCAGTCTCACATCCCAGGGTCAGACCCACACCGGGAGCACCGTGCACAGTTACAGTGTCTGTATCCCTGGGCAAGACCCACACCGGGAGCACCGTACACAGTTCCAGTCTCTGAATCCCTGGGACAGACACACACAGAGAGCACCGTGCCCAGTTCCAGTCTCATATCCCTGGGTCAGACCCACATCGGGAACACCATCCACAGTTCCAGTCTCCGTATCCCTGGGTCAGACCCACACCGGGAGCACCGTACACAGTTCCAGTCTCTGTATCCCTGGGTCAGACCCACACCGGGAGCACCATGCACAGTCCCAGTCACTGTAACCCTGGGTCAGACCCACACCGGGAGCACCGTGCACAGTTCCAGTCTCACATCCCAGGGTCAGACCCACACCGGGAGCACCGTGCACAGTTCCAGTCTCCGTATCCCTGGGCAAGACCCACAGCGGTAGCATGGTGCACAGTTCCAGTCTCTGTATCCCTGGGTCAGAATCACAGCGGGAGCATCGTGCACAGTTCCAGTCTCATATCCCAGGGTCAGACCCACACCAGGAGCACCGTGCACAGTTCCACTCTCATATCCTTGGGTCAGACCCACACCGGGAGCAACGTGCAGCGTTCCAATCTTGGTATCCCTGGGTCAGACACCCACCGGGAGCACCGTGCACATTTCCAGTCTCCGTATCCCTGGGCAAGACCCACACCGGGAGCACCGTACACAGTTCCTGTCTCCATATCCCTGGGTCAGACCCACAGATGTAGCATGGTGCACAGTTCCAGTCTCTGTATCCCTGGGACAGACCAACACTGAGAGCACCGTGCACAGTTCCAGTCTCCGTACCCCTGGGGCAGACCCACACCGGGAGCACCGTGCACAGTTCCAGTCTCATATCCCTGGGTCGGACCCACAACGGGTGCACCATGCACAGTTCCAGTCTCCGTATCCCTGGGTCAAACCCACACCGGGAGTAACGTGCAGAGTTCCAATCTCCATATCCCTGCGTCAGACCCACACCAGCAGCACCGTGCACAGTTCCAGTCTCCGAATCCCTGGGTCAGACCCACACCGGGTGCAACGTGCATAGTTCCAGTCTCCGTATCACTGCGTCACAACCACACCGAGAGAACAGTGTATAGTTCCATTCTCATATCCCTGGGTCAGACACACATCGGGAACACTGTGCACAGTTCCAGATTCCGCATCCCTGAGTCGGACCCACACCGGGAGGACCGTGCCCAGTTCCAGTCTCCGTATCCCTGGCTCAGACCCACACCGGGAGCACCGTGCACATTTCCAGTCTCCGTATCCCTGGGTCAGACACACACCGAGAGCACCGTGCACAGTTCCATTCTGATATCCCTGGGTCAGACCCACACTGGGAGCACAGTGCACAGTTCCATTCTGATATCCCTGGGTCAGACCCACAACGGGAGCACCGTGCATACTTCCACTCTCATATCACTGGGTCAGACCCACGCCGGGTGCACCGTGCACAGTTCCAGTCTCATATCCCTGGGTCAGACCCACATCGGGAAAACCGTGCACAGTTCCAGTCTCCGTATCCCTGGGTCAGACCCACACCGGGAGCACCTTGCACAGTTCCAGTCTGTGTATCCCTGGGTCAGACCCACACCGGGAGCAACGTGCAGATTTCCAATCACTGTATCGCTGGGTCAGACCCACAACAGCGGCACCGTGCACAGTTCCATTCTCCGTATCCCTGGGTCGGACCCACACCGGGTGCACCGTGCACAGTTCCAGTCTGTGTATCCCTGGGTCAGACCCACACAGAGAGCACCGTGCACAGTTCCAGTCTCTGTATCCCTGGGTCAGAATCACAGCGGGAGCATCGTGCACAGTTCCAGTCTCATATCCCAGGGTCAGACCCACACCAGGAGCACCGTACACAGTTCCAGTCTCTGTATCCCTGGGTCAGACCCACACTGGGAGCACCATGCACAGTCCCAGTCACTGTAACCCAGGGTCAGACCCACACTGTGAGCAACGTGCACAGTTCATGTCTCTGTATCCCTGTGTTAGACCAACACCGGGAGCACTGTGCTCAGTTCCAGTCTATATATCCCTGGGTCAGACCCACACCGGGAACACCGTGCACAGTTCCACTCTCATATCCCTGGGTCAGACCCACATCGGGAAAACAGTGCAGAGTTCCAGTCTCCGTATCCTTGGGTCAGACACACACCGGAAGCAAACTGCACAGTTCCATTCGCCGTATCCCTGGGTTAGACCCACACTGTGAGCAACGTGCACAGTTCCTGTCTGTATCTCTGGGTCAGACCCACACTGGGAGCACCGTGCACAGTTCAAGTCTCTGTATAGTTGTGCCAGACCCACAATGGGAGCACCGTGCACAGATCCAGTCTCATATCCCTGGGTGAGACCCACACAGGGAGAACCGTGCACAGGTCCAGTCTCTGTATTCCAGGGTACAACCCAAACCCGGAGCACTGTGCAGAGTTCCAATCTCTGTGTCTCAGGGTCAGACGCACACCAGGAGCACCGTGCACATTTCCAGTCTCGTATCCCTGGGTCAGACCCACACCGGGAGCACCGTACACAGTTCCAGTCTCCGTATCCCTGGGTCAGAACCACAACGGGAGCACCGTGCACAGTTCCAGTCGCCGTACCCCTGGGTCAGACCCACAGCCGGAGCACCGTGCACAGTTACAGTGTCTGTATCCCTGGGCAAGACCCACACCGGGAGCACCGTACACAGTTCCTGTCTCCGTATCCCTGGGTCAGACCCACAGCGGTAGCACGGTGCACAGTTCCAGTCTCTGAATCCCTGGGACAGACACACACAGAGAGCACCGTGCCCAGTTCCAGTCTCATATCCCTGGGTCAGACCCACATCGGGAACACCATCCACAGTTCCAGTCTCCGTATCCCTGGGTCAGACCCACACCGGGAGCACCGTACACAGTTCCAGTCTCTGTATCCCTGGGTCAGACCCACACCGGGAGCACCATGCACAGTCCCAGTCACTGTAACCCTGGGTCAGACCCACACCGGGAGCACCGTGCACAGTTCCAGTCTCACATCCCAGGGTCAGACCCACACCGGGAGCACCGTGCACAGTTCCAGTCTCCGTATCCCTGGGCAAGACCCACAGCGGTAGCATGGTGCACAGTTCCAGTCTCTGTATCCCTGGGTCAGAATCACAGCGGGAGCATCGTGCACAGTTCCAGTCTCATATCCCAGGGTCAGACCCACACCAGGAGCACCGTACACAGTTCCAGTCTCTGTATCCCTGGGTCAGACCCACACTGGGAGCACCATGCACAGTCCCAGTCACTGTAACCCAGGGTCAGACCCACACTGTGAGCAACGTGCACAGTTCATGTCTCTGTATCCCTGTGTTAGACCAACACCGGGAGCACTGTGCTCAGTTCCAGTCTATATATCCCTGGGTCAGACCCACACCGGGAACACCGTGCACAGTTCCACTCTCATATCCCTGGGTCAGACCCACATCGGGAAAACAGTGCAGAGTTCCAGTCTCCGTATCCTTGGGTCAGACACACACCGGAAGCAAACTGCACAGTTCCATTCGCCGTATCCCTGGGTTAGACCCACACTGTGAGCAACGTGCACAGTTCCTGTCTGTATCTCTGGGTCAGACCCACACTGGGAGCACCGTGCACAGTTCAAGTCTCTGTATAGTTGTGCCAGACCCACAATGGGAGCACCGTGCACAGATCCAGTCTCATATCCCTGGGTGAGACCCACACAGGGAGAACCGTGCACAGGTCCAGTCTCTGTATTCCAGGGTACAACCCAAACCCGGAGCACTGTGCAGAGTTCCAATCTCTGTGTCTCTGGGTCAGACGCACACCAGGAGCACCGTGCACATTTCCAGTCTCGTATCCCTGGGTCAGACCCACACCGGGAGCACCGTACACAGTTCCAGTCTCCGTATCCCTGGGTCAGAACCACAACGGGAGCACCGTGCACAGTTCCAGTCGCCGTACCCCTGGGTCAGACCCACAGCCGGAGCACCGTGCACAGTTACAGTGTCTGTATCCCTGGGCAAGACCCACACCGGGAGCACCGTACACAGTTCCTGTCTCCGTATCCCTGGGTCAGACCCACAGCGGTAGCACGGTGCACAGTTCCAGTCTCTGAATCCCTGGGACAGACACACACAGAGAGCACCGTGCCCAGTTCCAGTCTCATATCCCTGGGTCAGACCCACATCGGGAACACCATCCACAGTTCCAGTCTCCGTATCCCTGGGTCAGACCCACACCGGGAGCACCGTACACAGTTCCAGTCTCTGTATCCCTGGGTCAGACCCACACCGGGAGCACCATGCACAGTCCCAGTCACTGTAACCCTGGGTCAGACCCACACCGGGAGCACCGTGCACAGTTCCAGTCTCACATCCCAGGGTCAGACCCACACCGGGAGCACCGTGCACAGTTCCAGTCTCCGTATCCCTGGGCAAGACCCACAGCGGTAGCATGGTGCACAGTTCCAGTCTCTGTATCCCTGGGTCAGAATCACAGCGGGAGCATCGTGCACAGTTCCAGTCTCATATCCCAGGGTCAGACCCACACCAGGAGCACCGTACACAGTTCCAGTCTCTGTATCCCTGGGTCAGACCCACACTGGGAGCACCATGCACAGTCCCAGTCACTGTAACCCAGGGTCAGACCCACACTGTGAGCAACGTGCACAGTTCATGTCTCTGTATCCCTGTGTTAGACCCACACCGGGAGCACTGTGCTCAGTTCCAGTCTATATATCCCTGGGTCAGACCCACACCGGGAACACCGTGCACAGTTCCACTCTCATATCCCTGGGTCAGACCCACATCGGGAAAACAATGCAGAGTTCCAGTCTCCGTATCCTTGGGTCAGACACACACCGGAAGCAAACTGCACAGTTCCATTCGCCGTATCCCTGGGTTAGACCCACACTGTGAGCAACGTGCACAGTTCCTGTCTGTATCTCTGGGTCAGACCCACACTGGGAGCACCGTGCACAGTTCAAGTCTCTGTATAGTTGTGCCAGACCCACAATGGGAGCACCGTGCACAGATCCAGTCTCATATCCCTGGGTGAGACCCACACAGGGAGAACCGTGCACAGGTCCAGTCTCTGTATTCCAGGGTACAACCCAAACCCGGAGCACTGTGCAGAGTTCCAATCTCTGTGTCTCTGGGTCAGACGCACACCAGGAGCACCGTGCACATTTCCAGTCTCGTATCCCTGGGTCAGACCCACACCGGGAGCACCGTACACAGTTCCAGTCTCCGTATCCCTGGGTCAGAACCACAACGGGAGCACCGTGCACAGTTCCAGTCGCCGTACCCCTGGGTCAGACCCACAGCCGGAGCACCGTGCACAGTTACAGTGTCTGTATCCCTGGGCAAGACCCACACCGGGAGCACCGTACACAGTTCCTGTCTCCGTATCCCTGGGTCAGACCCACAGCGGTAGCACAGTGCACAGTTCCAGTCTCTGAATCCCTGGGACAGACACACACAGAGAGCACCGTGCACAGTTCCTGTCTGTATCTCTGGGTCAGACCCACACTGGGAGCACCGTGCACAGTTCAAGTCTCTGTATAGTTGTGCCAGACACACAATGGGAGCACCGTGCACAGATCCAGTCTCATATCCCTGGGTGAGACCCACACAGGGAGAACCGTGCACAGGTCCAGTCTCTGTATTCCAGGGTACAACCCAAACCCGGAGCACTGTGCAGAGTTCCAATCTCTGTGTCTCTGGGTCAGACGCACACCAGGAGCACCGTGCACATTTCCAGTCTCGTATCCCTGGGTCAGACCCACACCGGGAGCACCGTACACAGTTCCAGTCTCCGTATCCCTGGGTCAGAACCACAACGGGAGCACCGTGCACAGTTCCAGTCGCCGTACCCCTGGGTCAGACCCACAGCCGGAGCACCGTGCACAGTTACAGTGTCTGTATCCCTGGGCAAGACCCACACCGGGAGCACCGTACACAGTTCCTGTCTCCGTATTCCTGGGTCAGACCCACAGCGGTAGCACGGTGCACAGTTCCAGTCTCTGAATCCCTGGGACAGACACACACAGAGAGCACCGTGCCCAGTTCCAGTCTCATATCCCTGGGTCAGACCCACATCGGGAACACCATCCACAGTTCCAGTCTCCGTATCCCTGGGTCAGACCCACACCGGGAGCACCGTACACAGTTCCAGTCTCTGTATCCCTGGGTCAGACCCACACCGGGAGCACCATGCACAGTCCCAGTCACTGTAACCCTGGGTCAGACACACACCGGGAGCACCGTGCACAGTTCCAGTCTCACATCCCAGGGTCAGACCCACACCGGGAGCACCGTGCACAGTTCCAGTCTCCGTATCCCTGGGCAAGACCCACAGCGGTAGCATGGTGCACAGTTCCAGTCTCTGTATCCCTGGGTCAGAATCACAGCGGGAGCATCGTGCACAGTTCCAGTCTCATATCCCAGGGTCAGACCCACACCAGGAGCACCGTACACAGTTCCAGTCTCTGTATCCCTGGGTCAGACCCACACTGGGAGCACCATGCACAGTCCCAGTCACTGTAACCCAGGGTCAGACCCACACTGTGAGCAACGTGCACAGTTCATGTCTCTGTATCCCTGTGTTAGACCCACACCGGGAGCACTGTGCTCAGTTCCAGTCTATATATCCCTGGGTCAGACCCACACCGGGAACACCGTGCACAGTTCCACTCTCATATCCCTGGGTCAGACCCACATTGGGAAAACAATGCAGAGTTCCAGTCTCCGTATCCTTGGGTCAGACACACACCGGAAGCAAACTGCACAGTTCCATTCGCCGTATCCCTGGGTTAGACCCACACTGTGAGCAACGTGCACAGTTCCTGTCTGTATCTCTGGGTCAGACCCACACTGGGAGCACCGTGCACAGTTCAAGTCTCTGTATAGTTGTGCCAGACCCACAATGGGAGAACCGTGCACAGATCCAGTCTCATATCCCTGGGTGAGACCCACACAGGGAGAACCGTGCACAGGTCCAGTCTCTGTATTCCAGGGTACAACCCAAACCCGGAGCACTGTGCAGAGTTCCAATCTCTGTGTCTCTGGGTCAGACGCACACCAGGAGCACCGTGCACATTTCCAGTCTCGTATCCCTGGGTCAGACCCACACCGGGAGCACCGTACACAGTTCCAGTCTCCGTATCCCTGGGTCAGAACCACAACGGGAGCACCGTGCACAGTTCCAGTCACCGTACCCCTGGGTCAGACCCACAGCCGGAGCACCGTGCACAGTTACAGTGTCTGTATCCCTGGGCAAGACCCACACCGGGAGCACCGTACACAGTTCCTGTCTCCGTATCCCTGGGTCAGACCCACAGCGGTAGCACGGTGCACAGTTCCAGTCTCTGTAACCCTGGGTCAGACCCACACCGGGAGCACCGTGCACAGTTCCAGTCTCACATCCCAGGGTCAGACCCACACCGGGAGCACCGTGCACAATTCCAGTCTCATATCCCTGGGTCAGACCCACGCCGGGTGCACCGTGCACAGTTCCAGTCTCCGTGTCCCTGGGTCAGACCCACGCCGGGTGCACTGTGCACAGTTCCAGTCTCTGTATCCCTGGGACAGACCAAAACCGGGAGCACCGTGCCCAGTTCCAGTCTCATATCCCTGGGTCAGACCCACATCGGGAACACCAACCCAGTCTCCGTATCCCTGGGTCAGACACCCACCGGGAGCACGGTCCACGGTTCCAGTCTCCGTATCCCTGGGTCAGACCCACACCGGGAGCACCGTACACAGTTCCATTCTTATATCCCTGGGTCAGACCCACAACGGGAGCACCGTGCATAGTTCCACACTCATATCACTGGGTCAGACCAACGCCGGGTGCACCGTGCCCAGTTCCAGTCTCATATCCCTGGGTCAGACCCACATCGGGAACACCAACCACAGTTCCAATCTCCGTATCCCTGGGTCAGAACCACACCAGCAGCACCCTGCACAGTTCCCGTCTCCGTATCCCTGGGTCAGAACCACAGCGGGAGCACCGTGCCCAGTTCCAGTCTCATATCCCTGGGTCAGACCCACATCGGGAACACCAACCACAGTTCCAGTCTCCGTATCCCTGGGTCAGACACCCACCGGGAGCACGGTCCACGGTTCCAGTCTCCGAATCCCTGGGTCAGACCCACACCGGGAACAACGTGCACAGTTCCAGTCTCCGTATCCCTGGGTCAGACCCATATCGGGAAAACAGTGCACAGTTCCAGTCTCCGTATCCCTAGGTCAGACCCACACCGGGAGCAACGTGCACATTTCCAGTCTCCGTATCCCTGGGCAAGACCCACACCGGGAGCACCGTACACAGTTCCAGTCTCTGTATCCCTGGGACAGACCAACACTGAGAGCACCGTGCACGGTTCCAGTCTCCGTATCCCTGGGTCACACCCACAGCGGTAGCACGGTGCACAGTTCCAGTCTCCGTACCCCTGGGTCAGACCCACACCGGGAGCACTTTGCTCGGTTCCAGTCTCCGTATCCCTGGGTCAAACCCAAACCGGGAGAAACGTGCAGAGTTCCAATCTCCGTATCCCTGCGTCAGACCCACACCAGCAGCACCGTGCATAGTTCCAGTCTTTGTACCCCTGGGTCAGACCCACACCGGGAGCACCGTGCACAGATCCAGTCTCCGTATCCCTGCGTCAGAACCACACCGGGAGCACCGTGCACAGTTTCAGTCTCGGAGCACCGTCCACGGTTCCAGTCTCCGAATCCCTGGGTCAGACCCACACCGGGAACAACGTGCACAGTTCCAGTCTCTGTATCACTGCGTCACAACCACACCGAGAGAACAGTGTATAGTTCCATTCTCATATCCCTGGGTCAGACCCACACCGGGAGCACCGTGCACAGTTCCAGTCTCCGTATCCCTGGCTCAGACCCACAGCGGTAGCACGGTGCACAGTTCCAGTCTCCGTATGCCTCTGTCAGAACCACACCGGGAATACTGTGCATAGTTCCATTCTCATATCCCTGGGTCAGACCCACACCGTGAGCACAGTTCACAGTTCCAGTCTCCGTGTCCCTGGGTCAGCCCACACTGGGAGCACAGTGCACAGTTCCATTCTCATATCCCTGGGTCAGACCCACATCGAGCACACAGTGCTCAGTTCCAGATTTCTTATCCCTGGGTCGGACTCACACCGGGAGCACCGTACACAGTTCCAGTCTCTGTATCCCTGGGTCAGACCCACACCGGGAGCACCGTGCACAGTTCCAGTCTCATATCCCTGGGTCAGACCCACACCAGGAGCACCGTACACAGTTCCAGTCGCTGTATCCCTGGGTCAGACTCACACCGGGAGCACCGTGCACAGTTCCAGACTCCGTATCCCTGGGTCAGACCCACACCGGGAGTACCGTGCACAGTTCCAGTCTCATATCCCTGAGTCAGACCAACACCGGGAGCACCGTGCACAGTTCCAGTCTCGGAGCACGGTCCACGGTTCCAGTCTCCGAATCCCTGGGTCAGACTCACACCGGGAGCACCATGCACAGTTCCAGTCTCGGAGCACGGTCCACGGTTCCAGTCTCCGAATCCCTGGGTCAGACTCACACCGGGAACAACGTGCACAGATTCAGACTCCGTATCCCTGCGTCAGAACCACACCGGGAGCACCGTGCACAGTTCCAGTCTCGGAGCACGGTCCACGGTTCCAGTCTCCGTATCCCTGGGTCAGACCCATATCGGGAAAACAGTGCACAGTTCCAATCTCCGTATCCCTAGGTCAGACCCACACCGGGAGCAACGTGCACAGTTCCAGTCTCCGTATCCCTGGGTCAGACCCACACCGGGAGCACCATGCACAGTTCCAGTCTCCATATCCCTGGGTCAGACCCACACTGGGAGCACCGTGCACAGTTCCAGTCTCATAACCGTGGGTCAGACCCAGACCGGGAGCACCGTGCACAGTTCCATTCTCATATCCCTGGGTCAGACCCACATCGGGAACACCAACCACAGTTCCAGTCTCCATATCCCAGGGTCAGAACCACACCGGGAGCACCGTGCACAGTTCCAGTCTCCGTATCCCAGAGTCAGGCCCACACCGGGAGCACTGTGCACAGTTCCATTCTCCATATCCCTGGGTCAGAACCACACCGGGTGCACTGTGCACAGATCCAGTCTCCGTATCCCTGGGTCAGTCCCACACCGGGAGCACCGTCCACGGTTCCAGTCTCCGAATCCCTGAGTCGGACGCACACAGGGAGAACCGTGCACAGTTCCAGTCTCATATCCCTGGGTCAGACCCACACCGGGAGCACCGTGCACAGTTCCAGTCTCCGTATCCCTGCATCAGACCCACACCGGGAGCACCGTACACAGTTCCAGACTCCGTATCCCTGGGTCAGACCCACACCGGGTGCACAGTGCACAGTTCCAGTCTCATATCCCTGGGTCAGACCCACATCGGGAACAACGTGCACAGTTCCAGTCTCATATCCCTGGGTCAGACCCACACCGGGAGCACCGTGTACAGTTCCAGTCTCCGTATCGCTGCGTCAGAACCACACCGGGAGCACCGTGCACAGTTCCAGTCTCGGAGCACGGTCCACGGTTCCAGTATCAGATTCCCTGGGTCAGACCCACACGGGGAACAACGTGCACAGTTCCAGTCTCATATCCCTGGGTCAGACCAACACCGGGAGCACCGTGTACAGTTCCAGTCTCCGTATCCCTGGGTCAGACCCACACCGGGAGCAACGTGCACAGTTCCAGTCTCCGTATCCCTGGGTCAGGCCCACACCAGCAGCACCGTACACAGTTCCAGTCTCTGTATCCCACGGTCAGACCCACACCGTGAGCACCGTGCACAGTTCCAGTCTCTGTATCCCAGGGTCAGACCCACACTGGGAGCACCGTGCACAGTTCCAGTCTCATATCCCTGGGTCAGACCCACATCAGGAAAACCGTGCACAGTTCAAGTCTCATATCCCTGGGTCAGACCCACATCGGGAACAACGTGCACAGTTCCAGTCTCATATCCCTGGGTCAGACCCACACCGGGAGCACCGCGTACAGTTCCAGTCTCCGTATCGCTGCGTCAGAACCACACCGGGAGCACCGTGCACAGTTCCAGTCTCGGAGCACGGTCCACGGTTCCAGTCTCCGATTCCCTGGGTCAGACCCACACGGGGAACAACGTGCACAGTTCCAGTCTCATATCCCTGGGTCAGACCAACACCGGGAGCACCGTGTACAGTTCCAGTCTCCGTATCGCTGGGTCAGACCCATATCGGGAAAACAGTGCACAGTTCCAGTCTCCGTATCCCTGGGTCAGACCCACACCGGGAGCAACGTGCACAGTTCCAGTCTCCGTATCCCTGGGTCAGGCCCACACCAGCAGCACCGTACACAGTTCCAGTCTCTGTATCCCACGGTCAGACCCACACCGTGAGCACCGTGCACAGTTCCAGTCTCTGTATCCCAGGGTCAGACCCACACTGGGAGCACCGTGCACAGTTCCAGTCTCATAACCGTGGGTCAGACCCACACCAGGAGCACCGTGCACAGTTCCAGTCTCATATCCCTGGGTCAGACCCACATCAGGAAAACCGTGCACAGTTCAAGTCTCCGTATCCCTGGGTTGGACCCACACAGGGAGCACGGTGCACAGTTCCCGTTTCATATCCCTGGTTCAGACCCACACCGGGAGCACCGTGCACAGTTCCAGTCTCCGTATCCCTGGGTAAGACCCACACCGGGAGCACCGTACACAGTTCCTGTCTCTGTATCCCTGGGTTGGACACACACCGGGAGCACCGTGCACAGTTCCAGTCTCCGTATCCCTGGGTAAGACCCACACCGGGAGCACCGTACACAGTTCCTGTCTCTGTATCCCTGGGTTGGACACACACCGGGAGCACTGTGCACAGTTCCAGTTTCATATCCCTGGGTCAGACCCACACCAGGAACACCGTGCACAGTTCAAGTCTCCGTATCCCTGGGTCGGACCCACACCGGGTGCACCGTGCACAGTTCCAGTCTCATATCCCTGGATCATACCCACAACGGGAACACCATGCACAGTTCCCGTCTCATATCCCTGGTTCAGACCCACAACGGGAGAACCGTGTACAGTTCTAGTCTGCGTATCCCTGGGTCAGGCCCACACCGGGAGCAATGTGCAGAGTTCCAATCTCGGTATCCCTGGGTCAGGCCCACACCGGGAGCAATGTGCACAGTTCCAGTCTCCGTATCCCTGGGTAAGACGCACACCGGGAGCACCGTACACAGTTCCTGTCTCCGTATCTCTGTGTCAGACCCACACCGGGTGCACCGTGCACAGTTCCATTCTCATATCCCTGGGTCAGACCCACATCGGGAACACCAACCACAGTTCCAGTCTCCATATCCCAGGGTCAGAACCACACCGGGAGCACCGTGCACAGTTCCAGTCTCCGTATCCCAGAGTCAGGCCCACACCGGGAGCACTGTGCACAGTTCCATTCTCCATATCCCTGGGTCAGAACCACACCGGGAGGACTGTGCACAGATCCAGTCTCCGTATCCCTGGGTCAGACCCACACCGGGAGCACCGTCCACGGTTCCAGTCTCCGAATCCCTGAGTCGGACGCACACCGGGAGAACCGTGCACAGTTCCAGTCTCATATCCCTGGGTCAGACCCACACCGGGAGCACCGTGCACAGTTCCAGTCTCCGTATCCCTGCATCAGACCCACACCGGGAGCACCGTACACAGTTCCAGACTCCGTATCCCTGGGTCAGACCCACACCGGGTGCACAGTGCACAGTTCCAGTCTCATATCCCTGGGTCAGACCCACATCGGGAACAACGTGCACAGTTCCAGTCTCATATCCCTGGGTCAGACCCACACCGGGAGCACCGTGTACAGTTCCAGTCTCCGTATCGCTGCGTCAGAACCACACCGGGAGCACCGTGCACAGTTCCAGTCTCGGAGCACGGTCCACGGTTCCAGTCTCCGATTCCCTGGGTCAGACCCACACGGGGAACAACGTGCACAGTTCCAGTCTCATATCCCTGGGTCAGACCAACACCGGGAGCACCGTGTACAGTTCCAGTCTCCGTATCGCTGGGTCAGACCCATATCGGGAAAACAGTGCACAGTTCCAGTCTCCGTATCCCTGGGTCAGACCCACACCGGGAGCAACGTGCACAGTTCCAGTCTCCGTATCCCTGGGTCAGGCCCACACCAGCAGCACCGTACACAGTTCCAGTCTCTGTATCCCACGGTCAGACCCACACCGTGAGCACCGTGCACAGTTCCAGTCTCTGTATCCCAGGGTCAGACCCACACTGGGAGCACCGTGCACAGTTCCAGTCTCATATCCCTGGGTCAGACCCACATCAGGAAAACCGTGCACAGTTCAAGTCTCATATCCCTGGGTCAGACCCACATCGGGAACAACGTGCACAGTTCCAGTCTCATATCCCTGGGTCAGACCCACACCGGGAGCACCGCGTACAGTTCCAGTCTCCGTATCGCTGCGTCAGAACCACACCGGGAGCACCGTGCACAGTTCCAGTCTCGGAGCACGGTCCACGGTTCCAGTCTCCGATTCCCTGGGTCAGACCCACACGGGGAACAACGTGCACAGTTCCAGTCTCATATCCCTGGGTCAGACCAACACCGGGAGCACCGTGTACAGTTCCAGTCTCCGTATCGCTGGGTCAGACCCATATCGGGAAAACAGTGCACAGTTCCAGTCTCCGTATCCCTGGGTCAGACCCACACCGGGAGCAACGTGCACAGTTCCAGTCTCCGTATCCCTGGGTCAGGCCCACACCAGCAGCACCGTACACAGTTCCAGTCTCTGTATCCCACGGTCAGACCCACACCGTGAGCACCGTGCACAGTTCCAGTCTCTGTATCCCAGGGTCAGACCCACACTGGGAGCACCGTGCACAGTTCCAGTCTCATAACCGTGGGTCAGACCCACACCAGGAGCACCGTGCACAGTTCCAGTCTCATATCCCTGGGTCAGACCCACATCAGGAAAACCGTGCACAGTTCAAGTCTCCGTATCCCTGGGTTGGACCCACACAGGGAGCACGGTGCACAGTTCCCGTTTCATATCCCTGGTTCAGACCCACACCGGGAGCACCGTGCACAGTTCCAGTCTCCGTATCCCTGGGTAAGACCCACACCGGGAGCACCGTACACAGTTCCTGTCTCTGTATCCCTGGGTTGGACACACACCGGGAGCACCGTGCACAGTTCCCGTTTCATATCCCTGGTTCAGACCCACACCGGGAGCACCGTGCACAGTTCCAGTCTCCGTATCCCTGGGTAAGACCCACACCGGGAGCACCGTACACAGTTCCTGTCTCTGTATCCCTGGGTTGGACACACACCGGGAGCACTGTGCACAGTTCCAGTTTCATATCCCTGGGTCAGACCCACACCAGGAACACCGTGCACAGTTCAAGTCTCCGTATCCCTGGGTCGGACCCACACCGGGTGCACCGTGCACAGTTCCAGTCTCATATCCCTGGATCATACCCACAACGGGAACACCATGCACAGTTCCCGTCTCATATCCCTGGTTCAGACCCACAACGGGAGAACCGTGTACAGTTCTAGTCTGCGTATCCCTGGGTCAGGCCCACACCGGGAGCAATGTGCAGAGTTCCAATCTCGGTATCCCTGGGTCAGGCCCACACCGGGAGCAATGTGCACAGTTCCAGTCTCCGTATCCCTGGGTAAGACGCACACCGGGAGCACCGTACACAGTTCCTGTCTCCGTATCTCTGTGTCAGACCCACACCGGGTGCACCGTGCACAGTTCCAGTCTCATATCCCTGGGTCAGACCCACAACGGGAGCACCGTGCACAGTTCCAGTCTCCGTATCCCAGAGTCAGGCCCACACCAGGAGCACTGTGCACAGTTCCAGTCTCCATATCCCTGGGTCAGAACCACACCGGGAGCACCGTGCACAGATCCAGTCTCCGTATCCCTTGGTCAGACCCACATCGGGAGCACCGTCCACGGTTCCAGTCTCCGAATCCCTGGGCCAGACCCACACCGGGTGCCCGTGATCAGTTCCAGTCTCCGTATCCCTGGGTAAGGCCCACACCGGGAGCACCGTCCACGGTTCCAGTCTCCGAATCCCTGAGTCGGACGCACACCGGGAGAACCGTGCACAGTTCCAGTCTCATATCCCTGGGTCAGACCCACACCGGGAGCACCGTGCACAGTTCCAGACTCCGTATCCCTGGGTCAGACCCACACCGGGAGTACCGTGCACAGTTCCAGTCTCATATCCCTGGGTCAGACCAACACCGGGAGCAACGTGCAGAGTTGCAATCTCCGTATCCCTGGGTCAGACCCACCCCGGGAGCACCGTGCACAGTTCAAGTCTCATATCCCTGGATCAGACCCACACCGGGAGCACCGTGCACAGTTCCAGTCTCCGTATCCCTGGGTCAGGCCCACACCGGGAGCAACGTGCAGAGTTGCAATCTCCGTATCCCTGGGTCAGACCCACACCAGGAGCACCGTGCACAGTTCCAGTCTCCGTATCCCTGTTTCAGACCCACACCAGGAGCACCGTGCACAGTTCAAGTCTCCGTATCCCTGGGTCGGACCCACACCGGGTGCACCGTGCACAGTTCCAGTCTCATATCCCTTGGTCAGACCCACAACGGGAGCACCGTGCACAGTTCCCGTCTCCATATCCCTGGGTCAGAACCACACCGGGAGCACCGTCCACGGTTCCAGTCTCCGTATCCCAGAGTCAGGCCCACACCGGGAGCACTGTGCACAGTTCCAGTCTCCATATCCCTGGGACAGAACCACACCGGGAGCACCGTCCACGGTTCCAGTCTCCGTATCCCAGAGTCAGGCCCACACCGGGAGCACCGTGCACAGATCCAGTCTCCGTATCCCTTGGTCAGACCCACATCGGGAGCACCGTCCACGGTTCCAGTCTCCGAATCCCTGGGTAAGACGCACACCGGGAGCACCGTACACAGTTCCTGTCTCCGTATCTCTGTGTCAGACCCACACCGGGTGCACCGTGCACAGTTCCAGTCTCATATCCCTGGGTCAGACCCACAACGGGAGCACCGTGCACAGTTCCAGTCTCCGTATCCCAGAGTCAGGCCCACACCGGGAGCACTGTGCACAGTTCCAGTCTCCATATCCCTGGGTCAGAACCACACCGGGAGCACCGTGCACAGATCCAGTCTCCGTATCCCTTGGTCAGACCCACATCGGGAGCACCGTCCACGGTTCCAGTCTCCGAATCCCTGGGCCAGACCCACACCGGGTGCCCGTGATCAGTTCCAGTCTCCGTATCCCTGGGTAAGGCCCACACCGGGAGCACCGTCCACGGTTCCAGTCTCCGAATCCCTGAGTCGGACGCACACCGGGAGAACCGTGCACAGTTCCATTCTCATATCCCTGGGTCAGACCCACCCCGGGAGCACCGTGCACAGTTCAAGTCTCATATCCCTGGATCAGACCCACACCGGGAGCACCGTGCACAGTTCCAGTCTCCGTATCCCTGGGTCAGGCCCACACCGGGAGCAACGTGCAGAGTTGCAATCTCCGTATCCCTGGGTCAGACCCACACCAGGAGCACCGTGCACAGTTCCAGTCTCCGTATCCCTGGATCAGACCCACACCGGGTGCACCGTGCACAGTTCCAGTCTCATATCCCTTGGTCAGACCCACAACGGGAGCACCGTGCACAGTTCCCGTCTCCATATCCCTGGGTCAGAACCACACCGGGAGCACCGTCCACGGTTCCAGTCTCCGTATCCCAGAGTCAGGCCCACACCGGGAGCACTGTGCACAGTTCCAGTCTCCATATCCCTGGGACAGAACCACACCGGGAGCACCGTCCACGGTTCCAGTCTCCGTATCCCAGAGTCAGGCCCAAACCGGGAGCACCGTGCACAGATCCAGTCTCCGTATCCCTTGGTCAGACCCACATCGGGAGCACCGTCCACGGTTCCAGTCTCCGAATCCCTGGGTCAGACCCACACTGGGTGCCCGTGATCAGTTCCAGTCTCCGTATCCCTGCGTCAGACCCACACCGAGAGAACCGTGCACAGTTCCAGTCTCCATATCCCTGGGTCAGACCCACATCAGGAACACAGTGCACAGTTCCAGTCTCCGTATCCCTGGGTCAGACCCACACCGGGAGCACCGTCCACGGTTCCAGTCTCCGAATCCCTGGGTTAGACCCACACCGGGTGCACAGTGCACAGTTCCAGTCTCCATATCCCTGCGTCAGACCCACACCGAGAGAATCGTGCATAGTTCCACTCTCATATCCCTGGGTCAGACCCACATCGGGAACAATGTGCACAGTTCCAGTCTCATATCCCTGGGTCAGACCCACACTGGGAGCACCGTGCACAGTTCCATTCTCATATCCCTCGGTCAGACCCACACCGGGTGCACCTTGCACAGTTCCAGTCTCCGTATCCCTGGGTCAGGCCCACACCGGGAGCACCGTCCACGGTTCCAGTCTCCGAATCCCTGGGTCAGACCCACACCGTGAGCACCGTGCACAGTTCCAGTCTCCGTATCCCTGGGTCAGACCCACACTGGGAGCACCGTGCACAGTTCCATTCTCATATCCCTGGGTCAGACCCACATCGAGCACACCGTGCACAGTTCCAGATTTCTTATCCCTGGGTCAGACCCACACCGGGAGCACCATACACAGTTCCAGTCTCTGTATCACTGGGTCAGACCCACACCGGGAGCAACGTGCGCGGTTCCAGTCTCTGTATCCCTGGGTCAGACTCACACCGGGAGCACCGTGCAGAGTTCCAGACTCCGTATCCCTGGGTCAAACCCACACCAGGTGCACCGTGCACAGTTCCAGTCTCTGTATCCCTGGGTCAGACCCACACCGGGAGCACCGTGCACAGTTCCAGTCTCCGTATGCCTGTGTCAGATCCAAACCGGGAGCACCATGCATAGATCCAGTCACCGTATCCCTGGGTCAGACCCACACCGGGAGCACCGTCCACGGTTCCAGTCTCCGAGTCCCTGGGTCAGACCCACACCGGGTGCACCGTGCACAGTTCCAGTCTCCGTATCCCTGCATCAGACCCACACCGAGGGCACCGTGCACAGTTCCAGTCTCCGTATCCCTGCGTCAGACCCACACCGAGAGAATCGTGCATAGTTCCACTCTCATATCCCTGGGTCAGACCCACATCGGGAACACCGTGCACAGTTCCAGTCTCCGTATCCCTGGGTCAGACCCACACCGGGAGCACCGTGCACAGTTCCAGTCTCCGTGTCCCTGGGTCAGACCCACACCGGGAGCAACGTGCACAGTTCCAGTCTCCGTATCCCTGGGTCAGGCCCACACCGTGAGCACAGTTCACAGTTCCAGTCTCCGTGTCCCTGGGTCAGCCCACACTGGGAGCACAGTGCACAGTTCCATTCTCATATCCCTGGGTCAGACCCACATCGAGCACACCGTGCACAGTTCCAGATTTCTTATCCCTGGGTCAGACCCACACCGGGAGCACCGTACACAGTTCCAGTCTCTGTATCACTGGGTCAGACCCACACCGGGAGCACCGTGCACAGTTGCAGTCTCTGTATGCCTGTGTCAGATCCAAACCGGGAGCACCGTGCAGAGTTCCAGACTCCGTATCCCTGGGTCAAACCCACACCGGGTGCACCGTGCACAGTTCCAGTCTCCGTATGCCTGTGTCAGATCCAAACCGGGAGCACCGTGCATAGATCCAGTCACCGTATCCCTTGCTCAGACCCACACCGGGAGCAACGTGCACAGTTCCAGTCTCCGTATCCCTGGGTCAGGCCCACACAGTGAGCACCATGCACAGTTCCAGTCTCCGTATCCCTGGGTCAGGCTCACACCGGGAGCACCATGCACAGTTCCAGTCTCTGTATCCCAGGGTCAGACCCACACTGGGAGCACCGTGCACAGTTCCAGTCTCCGTGTCCCTGGGTCAGACCCACACCGGGAGCAACGTGCACAGTTCCAGTCTCCGTATCCCTGGGTCAGGCCCACACCATGAGCACAGTTCACAGTTCCATTCTCATATCCCTGGGTCAGACCCACATCGAGCACACCGTGCACAGTTCCAGATTTCTTATCCCTGGGTCAGACCCACACCGGGAGCACCGTACACAGTTCCAGTCTCTGTATCACTGGGTCAGACCCACACCGGGAGCACCGTGCACAGTTGCAGTCTCTGTATGCCTGTGTCAGATCCAAACCGGGAGCACCGTGCAGAGTTCCAGACTCCGTATCCCTGGGTCAAACCCACACCGGGTGCACCGTGCACAGTTCCAGTCTCCGTATGCCTGTGTCAGATCCAAACCGGGAGAACCGTGCACAGTTCCAGTCTCCATATCCCTGGGTCAGACCCACATCAGGAACACAGTGCACAGTTCCAGTCTCCGTATCCCTGGGTCAGACCCACACCGGGAGCACCGTCCACGGTTCCAGTCTCTGTATCACTGGGTCAGACCCACACCGGGAGCACCGTGCACAGTTGCAGTCTCTGTATGCCTGTGTCAGATCCAAACCGGGAGCACCGTGCAGAGTTCCAGACTCCGTATCCCTGGGTCAAACCCACACCGGGTGCACCGTGCACAGTTCCAGTCTCCGTATCCCTGCGTCAGACCCACACCGAGAGAACCGTGCACAGTTCCAGTCTCCATATCCCTGGGTCAGACCCACATCAGGAACACAGTGCACAGTTCCAGTCTCCGTATCCCTGGGTCAGACCCACACCGGGAGCACCGTCCACGGTTCCAGTCTCCGAATCCCTGGGTTAGACCCACACCGGGTGCACAGTGCACAGTTCCAGTCTCCATATCCCTGCGTCAGACCCACACCGAGAGAATCGTGCATAGTTCCACTCTCATATCCCTGGGTCAGACCCACATCGGGAACAATGTGCACAGTTCCAGTCTCATATCCCTGGGTCAGACCCACACTGGGAGCACCGTGCACAGTTCCATTCTCATATCCCTCGGTCAGACCCACACCGGGTGCACCTTGCACAGTTCCAGTCTCCGTATCCCTGGGTCAGGCCCACACCGGGAGCACCGTCCACGGTTCCAGTCTCCGAATCCCTGGGTCAGACCCACACCGTGAGCACCGTGCACAGTTCCAGTCTCCGTATCCCTGGGTCAGACCCACACTGGGAGCACCGTGCACAGTTCCATTCTCATATCCCTGGGTCAGACCCACATCGAGCACACCGTGCACAGTTCCAGATTTCTTATCCCTGGGTCAGACCCACACCGGGAGCACCATACACAGTTCCAGTCTCTGTATCACTGGGTCAGACCCACACCGGGAGCAACGTGCGCGGTTCCAGTCTCTGTATCCCTGGGTCAGACTCACACCGGGAGCACCGTGCAGAGTTCCAGACTCCTTATCCCTGGGTCAAACCCACACCAGGTGCACCGTGCACAGTTCCAGTCTCTGTATCCCTGGGTCAGACCCACACCGGGAGCACCGTGCACAGTTCCAGTCTCCGTATGCCTGTGTCAGATCCAAACCGGGAGCACCATGCATAGATCCAGTCACCGTATCCCTGGGTCAGACCCACACCGGGAGCACCGTCCACGGTTCCAGTCTCCGAGTCCCTGGGTCAGACCCACACCGGGTGCACCGTGCACAGTTCCAGTCTCCGTATCCCTGCATCAGACCCACACCGAGGGCACCGTGCACAGTTCCAGTCTCCGTATCCCTGCGTCAGACCCACACCGAGAGAATCGTGCATAGTTCCACTCTCATATCCCTGGGTCAGACCCACATCGGGAACACCGTGCACAGTTCCAGTCTCCGTATCCCTGGGTCAGACCCACACCGGGAGCACCGTGCACAGTTCCAGTCTCCGTGTCCCTGGGTCAGACCCACACCGGGAGCAACGTGCACAGTTCCAGTCTCCGTATCCCTGGGTCAGGCCCACACCGTGAGCACAGTTCACAGTTCCAGTCTCCGTGTCCCTGGGTCAGCCCACACTGGGAGCACAGTGCACAGTTCCATTCTCATATCCCTGGGTCAGACCCACATCGAGCACACCGTGCACAGTTCCAGATTTCTTATCCCTGGGTCAGACCCACACCGGGAGCACCGTACACAGTTCCAGTCTCTGTATCACTGGGTCAGACCCACACCGGGAGCACCGTGCACAGTTGCAGTCTCTGTATGCCTGTGTCAGATCCAAACCGGGAGCACCGTGCAGAGTTCCAGACTCCGTATCCCTGGGTCAAACCCACACCGGGTGCACCGTGCACAGTTCCAGTCTCCGTATGCCTGTGTCAGATCCAAACCGGGAGCACCGTGCATAGATCCAGTCACCGTATCCCTTGCTCAGACCCACACAGGGAGCAACGTGCACAGTTCCAGTCTCCGTATCCCTGGGTCAGGCCCACACCGTGAGCACCATGCACAGTTCCAGTCTCCGTATCCCTGGGTCAGGCCCACACCGGGAGCACCATGCACAGTTCCAGTCTCTGTATCCCAGGGTCAGACCCACACTAGGAGCACCGTGCACAGTTCCAGTCTCATATCCCTGGGTCAGACCCACATCGAGCACACCGTGCACAGTTCCAGTCTCATATCCCTGGGTCAGACCCACATCGAGCACACCGTGCACAGTTCCATTCTCATATCCCTGGGTCAGACCCACATCGAGCACACCGTGCACAGTTCCAGATTTCTTATCCCTGGGTCAGACCCACACCGGGAGCACCGTACACAGTTCCAGTCTCTGTATCACTGGGTCAGACCCACACCGGGAGCACCGTGCACAGTTCCAGTCTCCGTATGCCTGTGTCAGATCCAAACCGGGAGCACCGTGCATAGATCCAGTCACCGTATCCCTGGGTCAGACCCACACCGGGTGCACCGTCCACGGTTCCAGTCTCCGAGTCCCTGGGTCAGACCCACACCAGGAGCACCGTGCACAGTTCCAGTCTCCGTATCCCTGGGTTGGACCCACACTGGGAGCACCGTGCACAGTTCCCGTTTCATATCCCTGGTTCAGACCCACAACGGGAGAACCATGCACAGTTCTAGTCTCCGTATCCCTGGGTCAGCCCCACACCGGGATCACCCTGCACAGTTCCTGTCTCCGTATCCCTGGGTAAGACCCACACCGGGAGCACCGTGCACAGTTCCAGTTTCATATCCCTGGGTCAGACCCACGCCGGGAGCACCGTGCACAGTTCAAGTCTCCGTATCCCTCGGTCGGACCCATACCGGGTGCACCGTGCACAGTTCCAGTCTCATATCCCTGGATCAGACCCACACCGGGTGCCCGTGATCAGTTCCAGTCTCCGTATCCCTGCGTCAGACCCACACCAAGAGAACCGTGCATAGTTCCATTCTCATATCCCTGGGTCAGACTCACATCAGGAACACCGTGCACAGTTCCAGTCTCCGTATCCCTGGGTCAGACCCACACCGGGAGCACCGTCCACGGTTCCAGTCTCCGTATCCCTGGGTCAGACCCACACCGGGAGCACCGTGCCCAGTTCCAGTCTCCGTATCCCTGGGTCAGACCCACACCGGCAGCACCGTCCACGGTTCCAGTCTCCGTATCCCTGGGTCAGACCCACACTGGGAGCACCGTGCACAGTTCCAGTCTCCGAATCCCTGGGTCAGACCCACACCGAGTGCACCGTACACAGTTCCAGTCTCCGTATCCCTGCGTCAGACCCACATCGAGCACACCGTGCACAGTTCCATTCTCATATCCCTGGGTCAGACCCACATCGAGCACACCGTGCACAGTTCCATTCTCATATCCCTGGGTCAGACCCACATCGAGCACACCGTGCACAGTTCCAGATTTCTTATCCCTGGGTCAGACCCACACCGGGAGCACCGTACACAGTTCCAGTCTCTGTATCACTGGGTCAGACCCACACCGGGAGCACCGTGCACAGTTCCAGTCTCCGTATGCCTGTGTCAGATCCAAACCGGGAGCACCGTGCATAGATCCAGTCACCGTATCCCTGGGTCAGACCCACACCGGGTGCACCGTCCACGGTTCCAGTCTCCGAGTCCCTGGGTCAGACCCACACCAGGAGCACCGTGCACAGTTCCAGTCTCCGTATCCCTGGGTTGGACCCACACTGGGAGCACCGTGCACAGTTCCCGTTTCATATCCCTGGTTCAGACCCACAACGGGAGAACCATGCACAGTTCTAGTCTCCGTATCCCTGGGTCAGCCCCACACCGGGATCACCCTGCACAGTTCCTGTCTCCGTATCCCTGGGTAAGACCCACACCGGGAGCACCGTGCACAGTTCCAGTTTCATATCCCTGGGTCAGACCCACGCCGGGAGCACCGTGCACAGTTCAAGTCTCCGTATCCCTCGGTCGGACCCACACCGGGTGCACCGTGCACAGTTCCAGTCTCATATCCCTGGATCAGACCCACACCGGGTGCCCGTGATCAGTTCCAGTCTCCGTATCCCTGCGTCAGACCCACACCAAGAGAACCGTGCATAGTTCCATTCTCATATCCCTGGGTCAGACTCACATCAGGAACACCGTGCACAGTTCCAGTCTCCGTATCCCTGGGTCAGACCCACACCGGGAGCACCGTCCACGGTTCCAGTCTCCGTATCCCTGGGTCAGACCCACACCGGGAGCACCGTCCACGGTTCCAGTCTCCGTATCCCTGGGTCAGACCCACACCGAGTGCACCGTCCACGGTTCCAGTCTCCGTATCCCTGGGTCAGACCCACACCGGCAGCACCGTCCACGGTTCCAGTCTCCGTATCCCTGGGTCAGACCCACACCGGGAGCACCGTGCACAGTTCCAGTCTCCGTATCCCTGGGTCAGACCCACACCGGGAGCAACATGTACAGTTCCAGTCTCTGTCCCTGGGTCAGACCCACACCGAGAGAACCGTGCATAGTTCCACTCTCATATCCCTGGGTCAGACCCACAACGGGAGCACCGTGCATAGTTCCAGTCTCATATCCCTGGGTCAGACCCACATCGAGCACACCGTGCACAGTTCCAGATTTCTTATCCCTGGGTCAGACCCACACCGGGTGCACCGTGCACAGTTCCAGTCTCCGTATGCCTGTGTCAGATCCAAACCGGGAACACCGTGCATACATCCAGTCACCGTATCCCTGGGTCAGACCCACACCAGGAGCACCGTCCACGGTTCCAGTCTCCGAATCCGTGGGTCAGACCCACACCGGGAGCTACGTGCGCAGTTCCAGTCTCCGTATCCCTGGGTCAGGCCCACACCGGGAGCAACGTGCAGAGTTGCAATCTCCGTATTCCTGGGTCAGACCCACACCGGGAGCACCGTGCGCAGTTCCAGTCTCCGTATGCCTGCGTCAGAACCAAACGGGGAGAACCGTGCACAGTTCCAGTCTCATATCCGAGGGTCAGACCCACACCGGGAGCACCGTCCACGGTTCCAGTCTCCGTATCCCTGGGTCAGACCCACACCGGGAGCACCGTGCACGGTTCCAGTCTCCGTATCCCTGGGTCAGACCCACACCAAGAGCACCGTGCACAGTTCCAGTCTCCGTATCTCTGGGTCAGACCCACATCGGGAACAACGTGCACAGTTCCAGTCTCCGTATCCCTGTGTCAGACCCACACCGGGTGCACCGTGCACAGTTCCAGTCTCTGTATCCCTGGGTCAGACCCACACCAGGAGCACTGTGCACAGTTCCAGTCTCCGTATCCCTGGGTCAGACCCACACCGGGAGCTCCCTGCATAGTTCCAGTCTCCGTGTCCCTGGGTCAGACCCACACCGTGAGCACCGTGCATAGTTCCAGTCTCTGTATCCCAGGGTCAGACACACACCGGGAGCACCGTGCACAGTTCCAGTCTCATATCCGAGGGTCAGACCCACACCAGGAGCACCGTCCACGGTTCCAGTCTCCGTATCCCTGGGTCAGACCCACACCGGGAGCACCGTGCACGGTTCCAGTCTCCGTATCCCTGGGTCAGACCCACACCAAGAGCACCGTGCACAGTTCAAGTCTCCGTATCCCTGGGTTGGACCCACACTGGGAGCACAGTGCACAGGTCCCGTTTCATATCCCTGGTTCAGACCCACAACGGGAGAACCATGCACAGTTCTAGTCTCCGTATCCCTGGGTCAGCCCCACACCGGGATCACCGTGCACAGTTCCTGTCTCCGTATCCCTGGGTAAGACCCACACCGGGCGCACCGTGCACAGTTCCAGTTTCATATCCCTGGGTCAGACCCACACCAGGAACACCGTGCACAGTTCAAGTCTCCGTATCCCTCGGTCGGACCCACACCGGGTGCACCGTGCACAGTTCCAGTCTCATATCCCTGGATCAGACCCACACCGGGTGCCCGTGATCAGTTCCAGTCTCCGTATCCCTGCGTCAGACCCACACCAAGAGAACCGTGCATAGTTCCATTCTCATATCCCTGGGTCAGACTCACATCAGGAACACCGTGCACAGTTCCAGTCTCCGTATCCCTGGGTCAGACCCACACCGGGAGCACCGTCCACGGTTCCAGTCTCCGTATCCCTGGGTCAGACCCACACCGGGAGCACCGTGCACAGTTCCAGTCTCCGTATCCCTGGGTCAGACCCACACCGGCAGCACCGTCCACGGTTCCAGTCTCCGTATCCCTGGGTCAGACCCACACCGGGAGCACCGTGCGCAGTTCCAGTCTCCGTATGCCTGCGTCAGAACCAAACGGGGAGAACCGTGCACAGTTCCAGTCTCATATCTGTGGGTCAGGCCCACATCGAGCACACCGTGCACAGTTCCAGATTTCTTATCCCTGGGTCGGACTCACACCGGGAGCACCGTACACAGTTCCAGTCTCTGTATCCCTGCGTCAGACCCACAGCGGGAGCACCATGCACAGTTCCAGTCGCTGTATCCCTGGGTCAGACTCACACCGGGAGCACCGTGCACAGTTCCAGACTCCGTATCCCTGGGTCAGACCCACACCGGGTGCACAGTGCACAGTTCCAGTCTCATATCCCTGGGTCAGACCCACATCGGGAACATCGTGCACAGTTCCAGTCTCATATCCCTGGGTCAGACCAACACCGGGAGCACCGTGCACAGTTCTAGTCTCATATCCCTGGGTCAGACCCACACCGGGAGCACCGTGCACAGTTCCAGTCTCCGTATCCCTGGGTCAGACCCACACCGGGAGCACCGTACACAGTTCCAGTCTCTGTATCCCTGCGTCAGACCCACAGCGGGAGCACCATGCACAGTTCCAGTCGCTGTATCCCTGGGTCAGACTCACACCGGGAGCACCGTGCACAGTTCCAGACTCCGTATCCCTGGGTCAGACCCACACCGGGTGCACAGTGCACAGTTCCAGTCTCATATCCCTGGGTCAGACCCACATCGGGAACATCGTGCACAGTTCCAGTCTCATATCCCTGGGTCAGACCAACACCGGGAGCACCGTGCACAGTTCTAGTCTCATATCCCTGGGTCAGACCCACACCGGGAGTACCGTGCGCAGTTCCAGTCTCCGTATGCCTGCGTCAGAACCAAACGGGGAGAACCGTGCACAGTTCCAGTCTCATATCCGTGGGTCAGGCCCTCAACGGGAGCACCGTGCACAGTTCCAGTCACCGTATCCGTGGGTCAGGCCCACACCGTGAGCAACGTGCAGCGTTGCAATCTCTGTATCCCTGGGCAGACCCACACCAGCAGCACCATGCACAGTTCCAATCTATGTATCCCTGGGTCAGACCCACACCGGGAACACCGTGCCCAGATCCACTCTCATATCCCTGGGTCAGACCCACACCGGGTGCACCGTGCAGAGTTCCAATCTCATATCCCTGCGTCAGACCCACATCGGGAAAACAGTGCACAGTTCCATTCTCTGTATCCCAGGGTCAGCCCCACACTGGGAGCACCGTGCACGGTTCCAGTCTCATAACCGTGGGTCAGTCCCACACCGGGAGTACCGTCCACGGTTCCAGTCTCCGTATCCCTGGGTCAGACCCACACCGGGTGCACCGTGCTCAGTTCCAGTCTCTGTATCCCTTGGGTCATACCCACACCAAGAGCACCGTGCACAGTTCCATTCTCAGATCCCTGGGTCAGACCCACATCGGGAGCACCGCGCACAGTTCAAGTCTCCGTATCCCTGCGTTGGACCCACACCGGGAGCACGGTGCACAGTTCCCGTTTCATATCCCTGGTTCAGACCCACAACGGGAGAACCGTGCACAGTTCTAGTCTCCGTATCCCTGGGTAAGACCCACACCGGGAGCACCGTGCACAGTTCCAGTCTCCGTATCCCTGGGTAAGACCCACACCGGGAGCACCGTACACAGTTCCAGTCTCCGTATCCCTGGGTCAGACTCACACCGGGAGCACCGTGCACAGTTCAAGTCTCCGTATCCCTGGGCCGGACCCACACCGGGTGCACCGTGCACAGTTCCAGTCTCCGTATCCCTGGGTCGGACCCACACTGGGTGCACCGTGCACAGTTCCAGTCTCATATCCCTGGATCAGACCCACAACGGGAACACCATGCACAGTTCCCGTCTCATATCCCTGGTTCAGACCCACAACGGGAGCACCGTGCACAGTTCCAGTCTCCGTATTCCTGGGTCAGACACACACTGGGAGCTACGTGCGCTGTTCCAGTCTCCGTATCCCTGGGTCAGACCCACACCGGGTGCACCGTGCACAGTTCCAGTCTCATATCCCTGGATCAGACCCACAAGGGGTGCACCATGCACAGTTCCCGTCTCATATCCCTGGTTCAGACCCACAACGGGAGAACCGTGCACAGTTCCAGTCTCCATATCCCTGGCTCAGACCCACATCGGGAACACCGTGCACAGTTCCAGTCTCATATCCCTGGGTCAGACCCACATCGGGAGCACCGTGCACAGTTCCAGTCTCCGTATCCCTGGGTCAGACCCACACCGGGAGCAACGTACACAGTTCTAGTCTCCGTATCCCTGGGTCAGACCCACACCGGGAGCACCATGCACGGTTCCAGTCTCCGTATCCCTGGGTCGGACACACACCGGGAGCACCGTGCACAGTTCCAGTCTCCATATCCCTGGCTCAGACCCACATCGGGAACACCGTGCACAGATCCAGTCTCCGTATCCCTGGGTCAGCCCCACACCGGGAGCACCGTACACAGTTCCAGTCTCCGTATCCCTGGGTCAGACCCACACCGGGATCGCCCACAACCCCCTCCTCCCGACACCCTATCACCTCTCCCCGAGCAAGTGGCCTGCAGTGACGAGGGAGCACCGCGCTACAGGAGGGGAAGAGGGGGAAGCGCCACATTGCGGAAGGGAACTCCGAGACGTTCCTCACTCTTCCGTTCCCACTCAGAGACAGACAGCGAAATGCGTCACTTGCGTCATCGTTTGCGATGTCCGGGCGCAGCTCACGAGCGCCGCTATGCGCCCGGTGCCAGCATAGCATCCACACAATTTACTCATTTTGATCCTCCCATCCAGGGAATGTGGGGAAACTTTATGAAACCCCCGGTTTGTAGCTACAAACTCCTTGCAGTCAGCGGCAGGAATCGAACCTCGGTGAAGTCTATTGTCATTCAAACATATAAATGTTTACTGCCGAACGAGCCCCGGTTCTGCTTCATCGGATCTGAACCCCGGGACTCCCTCCACCCCTGTTCCCCGGGACTCCCTCCACCCCGATCCCCAAGCGGACTGCACAGGAACGGTCCATTGAGCGGCAGATCCAACTCTGTACATTGGGGTCTTGTTGTTCTGTCCTCTTGGAGCTCTATGTGTATTGATGTTTATTCGCAGATGGATGTATGAAAGACTGGAGTTTAACAATTATTCTCTCTCTGCAGCCTATGAACCGTTAGATATGTCGCATGCCTTTATTCAGATGAAATTGAAGGAAGGTGAGGCAGAATTATTTTCCTAAACTCGTATCAATAATTCCTGTAAATTAGTGTTTTAATTCCCCGTGAAAATTGAAATGCATCTATGGATGGTCTGACCCAGTTAGGAGGAAAGTGTAGGGGGGATACTGGGCTGTGGGAGGGGCGGTGAGGAGGGAGCGCTGTGCTGTGGGAGGGATGGTGACGGAGTGTGTGACAGCGCAATGTGCTGTGAGGCAGGACCGCTCATCCCAGTGACAGAGTTCCTCTTGTCCTTACCTACAATCCCATGAGCCTTTGCACCCAACACATCATTCTCCGCAAGCGATGCAAGCGGCCAAGGTGCTACAGCTGTCCATCACCTCCTCCCTCACCTCCAATCAGAGCCCCAAACACTCCTTCAAGGTGAGGCAACACTTCACCTGTGAATTTGCCTGGGTTGTCTATTATATCCGCTGCTCCCGATGTGACCTCCGGCATTTTGTGTCTGTTGTTTTCGATTTCCGGCATCTGCAGAGATTCTTGTGTTTATACCCTGCTAATCGCACACTTTTGGAATGTGGGGGAGAACCGGAGGACCCGAAAGGAACCCACTCGATCACGAGGAAAACGTACAAACTCCTCACCCACAGTGTTGGAACTGAACCAGGTCGCTGGCGCTGGGTGTAATAGTGTTCCGTTAACCGTTACACTGCCGTGCTGCCCACTGAATCGCTGCGTGTAGATGTTCGGGTTCCTATAACGCCTCCCCGATGGTTTTAATGAGAAGAGGACATGCCCTGGGTGGTGAGGGTCCTAGTGATGGATGCTACCTTCTTGAGGCACCGCTTCTTGAAGACGTCCTCGATTATGGGAACGGTTGTGGCCGTGATGGAGCTGGCGGAGTCTATAACACTCTGCAGCCCCTTTCCATTCTGCAGAATGCTCTGCACCGTACAGCTGTAGGGATTTCCAAGTGTTTGCCGACATTTAAATTCTCGACAAGCTCCCAACGAAGTGGAGTCACTGGATAAATGGTTCGGAAGGTGAGAGTGGACATGGACACCCGAACAGAATGCTCCTGTTTCCCCACTTAGTGTATAAGAATATAGACTTGCAGGTCCTGTCATCCACTGATCGTCTTCTCCTTCTCCTTCCCAACCCCAGCTGTGTGTGGCGACTACTGCAGTGAGTATCAGCTATTTTTAAACCAAATTCTAAATTAACACATTTTCATACGTGTGTTGTGTGGGGTTATTAATCCTCCCCGTCTCTGTGAGCCCCTCGTCCCTTACACCACTCCTGGTCTCTGTGACTCCTTCTGGTCCCTACAACCCTCCCCATCTCGGTGACACTGTCTAATTCCTTCACCCTTCCCCGTCTCTGTGAGCCCCTCGTCCCTTACACCCCTCCTTGTCTCTGTGACTCCTTCTGGTCCCTACAACCCTCCCCACCTCGGTGACACCGTCTAATTCCTTCACCCTTCCCCGTCTCTGAGCCCCAATGCTTCTACAACTCCCTTCTCTCTCTGACCCAACCTTGCTCCTACACCCCTCTTCATCTCTGTGACCCCCTCTGTTTCCTACACCACTCCCGGTATCTGAGCACATTTGTCCCCTGCACACATTCCCGTCTATGACCCCCTCTAGTCCCTACACTACACCCTGCCTCTGTGACGCCCTTCTGGTCCCTAAAGTCTCCTACCGTGACTATGAACCCCATCCCCATCCTCATCCCTTCACCAGTCCCTGTCTCTGTGCTCCCCACTGGTCACTATGTTCCTTCCCGGCTCCTACACCCCTCAGTACTTCGATATGCCTTACGTCCCCTACATCCATCCCCGTCTCTGTGACTCCCTACAAATCTTCCTCAGTCTCCTCCTTCCTCTAATTCCTTCATCATCAAGGACCCCCACCATCCAGGCCATGCTCTCATGTCGCTGCTCATCCAGAAGGAGGTACAGGAGCCTCAGGACCCACACCAGCAAGTTCAGAAACAGTTATTAGCCCTCAAACATTGGGCTCTTGAACTAGAGGGGAGAACTTCACTCGCCCGTTACTGAACTGTTTCCACCATCTATGGACTCAAGGACTCTTCATCTGATCTTCTCCATATCTGTCGCTTATTTACTTATCTATTATTTTTTTCTCAGCACAAGCTGGTAAAGCCTGAGGTGCGGACATAGCCAAGCACACTCATTTCTCAATAGCTAGGAATTTTCTGACTGTACTAGTGCTGTTTAGTATTGTGGCTTTCTGGATATGTACATCAATACTGCGGTGTCGGCCTCATTGTTTAATGTTATTGTGTAGTGACTCTGGGATGATACCAGTTATAGATATTACTATTGGGATAATGTACACCCTGTTCACATTCCATAGTCTTTCAAATTCTTGTGTTAGTTCAGCATATTTCTGTCTTCACGTATTGGTTTATGTATGTTGTGTGTTTGGAATGGCTATATCTATTCAGTAAGTTGTTCTTGCTTGTTTACCCTGGAGTATCGGCCAGCCAGTTATTATGGATTGTACTATATGTCATAACAGATCGGTAGTAATATCATTTGTGGTATTCTGGCTCTTAAACTGAATCAGGCTTGTATTTATAACAACGAATTGTGTCTTCTATGGATTTGTATTTTTAATCAATATTTTAGTGAATGGTGATTGTTCCCTGGTAAGTAATCAGATTGAGTTAAACTGCAGCAGGATCCTGTAATGTGCTGGAATGTTTCTCGTTTCTCGTGACATTCTCTGCACTGATTGCCTTGAGATTGTTGGTCTTTTACTGTGTAATTTTGATGCGTTCTGTTTGGTCCACTTGATCCTGTATTGCCATAAAGAACTCCTCTGTGTCTGGGAAGAGGTCTCCAGCTCTGAGCCAGGCATTTGACAGTTCCTTGTCGACATCTAGACCGCTCAGACCGTGGGGATGTCTTCCATAGACAGTCGTGCTCTGCTATCGGTTAACTTTTTCCTCTATGGTGATAATTTCATTTTTCTGCGTTGTACTTTCTGTGGCGAATTGCACAGCTTGCATGGACTGCTGAACCCTGTTGTAATGATGAAAATATATCCTTAGAAGTTTTATCTGCCTGTTGAGTGATTTTATGTTTGTTTTCCTTCTTCTTCGTTCTGTCCCAGGTAGTGTTAATCTTCGTGTGTTTCCGAAAATTTGTCATTTCAGTTCTAATTTTTCCTTGCAAATTTTACAGATCGTTTTCAGACCGATATATTATACCAAAAGAACACGTTAATATAGTAGAGTGAAAATGTTTATTGGCTTCGTTATTCTTTTACTATTTGGCTCTGTTTAGGAAATTTTCTTCCTCCTTGAAGTAAATTTTGTCGAGAGTTTTCCCTTCATCCCAAATGCTGATATGTTTCATCGGTTGTATTGTATCCCGCTTCTCTGTTTTATATTCGATTAGCTCTGTTATCAGTGTTATTATTTTATTTTTTATTTTTGTCTTTGCACAATTTGTTGTCTTTTGCACACGGATTGTTCTTTAGTCCTGTTGGGTGCGGGATTTCATTAATGTTATTGTTTTTCTTATATTTACTCTGAAAGCCCGCAATGAAATGAATCTCAGGGTGCCAATGCTGACGTAAATGTAATTTGATAATAAATTTACTTTGGACTTTCAATTTCAGCTTCTTCACCCTCCTCCAGTCCCCATTGCTCCTCCACTGAGCGCGCCCCGAGTTCCGGAGTTCCTTTCCTGACTCTCCTGCCTCTCCCTCCTCTTCTACCCTCTACCCCTCTCCTCACCGTCCCCTCCCTCTCTCCGTCCGGGTATTTTGTAACCGCTTCCCCCGAAATCTCTTTTTCCCGAAGTTTCTTGCGGCGTTTACTTGTATTAAAGTGGCCGTGTAAACCTTTAGTGCGATTGGATTCTGATACTTGCTGCAGACGTTCGGCCCCTCTTCTCCCTGTTGCACGGTGAGGGAAACCGTTCCACAAACCCCTCTTCCCACCTACACCCCCCCCCCCAAACACACACAGTCCTCCCCAAACTCCTTAATAAAACATCTCTCGGTCCGGATCCGAAACAGCCCCGGGTGGGAAAAGTCAGAACTCCTCTCCTACCCTCCCCGTCGAGATTTCGCGACGTTCGCTCCAGGATCCCGTAGCTGGGAAAATCCCTGCTCCTTCGATCCCTCCCTGATCCCCGACCTTCGGGAATTGCCTCCCTTCCATCCCAAATTCCCGAGACCACACCACCATTTGTGGGGACCTCGCCCCTCCCCACCCCCGAGACTGACCCTCGGAGACCTGCGGCGGTGACGCGGGGTGTGATCGGTGGGTTGAGGGTTGGAGGTGAAGAGCGGGTCAGAATCAGAAGCGTATGTCGTGAAATTTGTTGATTTGCGATAGCAGTACATTCCTATACATAATTAAAAAATGAAATATAATAAGAAATTAAAATAAAGAAATAGTGCAAAAAGAGAGGAAAACAGTGAGGCGGTGTAGGTTGGTAGGTTCAGAAATCAGATGGTGAAAAGGAAGAAGCTGTTTCTGAAATGTCTTCAGGCTTCTGTACCGCGGTAGCAATGAGAAGAGGGCATGTCCTGGGTGATGGGGACCTTTAATGTTGGATGCCACCCTTTTGAGGCATCGCCTCCTGAAGGTGCCCTACCGAGGCGGCGCCAATTGCACTGACACTCCGCCTTGTCCGGTGTTTTAGGTAATGATTTCCCCGTCCCGGTCCTGTTGTGCAGCAACTGCTCGGTGAACCCGGTGCCCTGTCACTGGCCGCACATCTGCGGAGGCGGGAGGCGGCGCAGAGCGCGGGGTCCGGCCGCCCGATCCCGAAGAGGTACGACGTCAATGCTGGGAGTTGTGACTGGTACTAATCTTTCCTCACCCCCTCTTACCCCATCCAGCTCGCCTTCCCGTTCCAGCCACGCTCCCGGAGATGGGTCCCGGGGAGGAGGGACCATCCCGGAGCGGTATCTGCGGTGAGTGGGGAAGGTTGAAACAGTTCAGCTCTGACTCTACATCACCACCTTCACTCTAACTCATCCCTCCCTCGGGCTCGGTGTGGAGTGGGGAGTGGGGGAGTTATGGTTGATGTTGTACAGACGGGTCAGTGCGTGGCGTGGAGAGGGGTCGGTGTGGAGTGGGGAGTGGGGGAGTTATGGTGGATGTTTTATAGACGGGTCAGTGTGTGGCGTGGAGAGGGCTTGGTGGGGAGTGGGGGGATGCTGGATGTTGTACAGACGGGTCAGTGCGTGGCGTGGAGAGGGGTCGGTGTGGAGTGGGGAGTGGGGGGATGGTGGATGTTGTACAGACGGGTCGGTGCGTGGCATGGAGAGGGGTCGGTGTGGAGTGGGGAGTGGGGGGATGGTGGATGTTGTACAGACGGGTCAGTGTGTGACGTGGAGGGGATGGTGGATGGTGTACAGACGGGTCGGTGTGGAGTGGGAGGATGGTGGATGTTGTACAGACGGGTCAGTGTGTGGCGTGGAGAGGGGTCGGTGTGGGTGGGAGAGAGTAGGTTGGGGACGGATCAGTAAAGAGAAAGAGGTCGATGTAGGTCGTGGGCGGACCGGTCGGTGTGAGAGGAGGGGTCGGTTTGAGGAGATAGGTCAGTGTATGGGGACAGAGGAGTGTAGGGGTAGGGGACTGTGAGGGCTCTGGTGGGATGGATAAGTATGATGTTTGGATGAGGGGGGTCTGTGTGGGCTTGGATCGGAGGGAGTCAGTGTGGGTTCCAGTCCCGTCAGAGACCCGCCCTCCATTCCAGTTCCCAGGCTTCAGCCGAGGACGAGGAGGGATCCCGTAGGCCTCGAGTCCCTGGAAGCCCAGAGATGGAAGATAGCCGAGATGATCATAATTCCCACCATCGCCGTCCTCTTCATCGGCATGTGAGTGCGCCCCAGGGTTAATGACCTGTTAATTGTCAGAAGCACAAGCCCGTGGGTGTCAGGGCCAATACAGCAGAGAACAGTGCGGCCCTTCGGCCCACGCTGTTGGGACTGAGAGACCAGAGGATGGGGGGAGCTAGAGAGGGAGAGGGAGCGTGAGGAAGAGAAAGAACTAATAAACAGAGAGAAACCACTCTGTAAAACAAAACTATCTCTGATATCTCTCGCTACCACTCCCTATAATTTTCAGTTTCTCGCTTCCTCTTTCTGTTTCTCTCCCTCCATCCTCTCGGTCCACAGTCCCTGACGGCCCAGGTCGAAGGGCCAGTACAGTGTTGTACTGTTCTGAGGTCTATTGTCCCGTGCAGACTCGGACCTGTCTGCTTGATCTTCGCCTTTTATCAGTTTCTACGCCGCTATCAAGTCAGAGGTAACGCAGAATCACAGAATTATCGCATCAGATAAGGATGAACATGGTCATGAGTCCTGCGGGTTGCCGTAGAGCTTTGAGCTTCCCGAGTGTTTGACCATCTGTATTTGCGAATCGATATTTTAACCGGAATGGATCGGCCCGTGTGTTTTCGGTTTAATCTGGTCAAGTTAATTGTGACCGGCACATGTTTCCCACATGCTGTGATCATAGAGGACTCTCATTCAGGGGCTCAGTGGGGTCATTGTGTGGGAGAGGATGAATTCTCCTGGTGTCGCTCATTCGCACTTCGGGGGTTCTGATTCCGACGTTTAATCTCTTGTTTCCGTCTGTTCCCGGGGATCCCGCCGTTCCTCGGCGCCTGGGTCCAATCTCCGTGAGCACACCATGACAAACATAACTTAGGTACAATTTTATACCGAAGAGCACGGATTCAGAGAGAAGTCAATTTTAGAGGCAAAGGGTCAAAGTGGACAAGGTGTTACCCGACTGAGGTTGTGCCGGTTGGTTCAAGAACGTCCCCGCACCCTCCCCATCGCCTTTCTCTCTCCCACACTCCCTCACAGATACCCTTTCTCATCCATTCACTCACTCACTATGCGCCGTCCAGCCTCTACACTCCACCAATTTGTGTGACATCATTCGGCCCCTGCACCCTTCCCTGCCTCTGTGACGCACGTCCCCATTGACTCCTACATCCCACTCCGTCTGTCAGCCTCTTTGACGCCTACTGCCCTCCCTATCTCTGACCCTCCCCCAACACCGACCCCCGTATCCCTCTCCATTTCTGTGACCCTCTCTGGCCCCTGTGTCCCCTCCAGACCCGACAACCCTCCCCGTCTGTGTAACCCTCTTCAGGCCGCTACACCCTTCCCCGTCTCTGCGACCCCTCCGTCAACTACTCGCCTCCCTTTCTCTGTGATCTCCTCCGACACGAATACCCCTCCCCCGTATCTGTCACCCCATTTGACCCCGACTGCCCTCCCTATTTGTATGAACACCCACCGCCCCGCATCTCCATTTCTGTGACCCTCTTTGACCCCGATGCACCGTGACCCTCTTCCGACTCCTGGACCGCTCTCCGTTTCTGTGACCCCCTCCAGCCCCTGCACCCCTCCCCGTCTCTGTGACCCTCCCTCCGGACGTGAGGTGCAGTATACAACGGACAGAATCGTTGCAGGAGTGGGGTTGGGTTCGTACCCCGACAGTGCACGGCACGGGGGCAGCGTGGGAGGGGGTGAAGCGCCTACATTGTGGAGCGTATTAATCCTTCTCCTCCTGGTGTTCCTCTCCCGCAGGGGATCGATTCTGATTATTATCCTCCTGTGGATGAAGCAGGTGCGACAGTTGGCAGCGAATTGCAACCAGGGCTACCGATACCTGAAAGACGAGACCGTGACGCCCACCCACTGATGGGGATGGGGGAGGCCCCGTTCTGGTTTGGAGGGGTAGGGCCAGGTCTCGGTCTGTAACCACATTCTTCAATAAAGACTCAAAGTTTAAACACAAGACATTCTGAAGATGCCGGGAATCCAGAGCAACACGCAGAAAATGCAGCAGGAACTCAGCAAGTCGGGCAGGATGTGTGCAGGGGAATAAACAGGGGTGGGGTCGCAAGGTCGCTGTGAATTGCAGAGGTGGGGAGGGGAGTATTGGGGGCGGTGTCAGGCTGAAGGGGCTGTGAACTGGAAGCTGGTCAGGGTGTGAGCGATTTGGACGGAAGAGTCTGGACCAGAGGCAGGGGCGGGGTCTGTGAGTGAGGGTTATAAAGGCGGGGAGGTTTCATCAGTGAGGGAGGGAGTTTCAGGGATTGGGATTGTGTCGGGGTTTCGTTGGGGGAGGGATGGTTCAATTTACCAAAAGAGTTGCTACTACACCCCTCGCTCCACAACTCGGCTTCGTTCGGAGTTTTTTCTGCCACTTCGGACCGGGTTAGTTGGCGGCTACTAACGGCGTACTTCTCAGCTGCAGCCGTTGGCAACTCGCCAGGAAGCCATTTCGCTCCAAATCCCGGAGCAAACGTTGTTCCCTCACTAACGTCTTCCTTTATCGTCGTGATCCTCGTTCGGTGTAGGAGCCGGAGCATCTGTTGAGACGTCTCGACCTCTCACGGCCTCGGAGTTCTTTAGAACCGGCGGAGCCTTTCCTGGCGTTAGAATATGTGGCGCCGAGGCAGCACGGAACTTTCGAGTACAAACTTTTTCGTCCAGTTACTCTACTCGCTCCAGAACGTTATAACCGGCACCACAGTATCTTTCTCGATTTGGACATAGTGCCAGTATGAAGGACCGGTCTCCACGGAGTCGCAGGCCTTCGGGGAGTTATGCAAAGGCGGCTGCCTCTCCAGCCTCGGACAACGCCCTGTTTCGTGGGTGGAAGAGGAACGCGGGGTGCAATGTATTTTGTGTCCTGGAATTGCTCTGGAAAAGTGTGCGGAGGCCATGGAGGACTTGGTTGAGAAAAGTGGTATTTTGGCCACCGAGGAAGAGTTCGGGAAGGCAGTGTTTTATCTGGAGAATGATGAGTTAGTGCACAGAGCTCTTGGTAGGGGGATCACGGTGGAAGACATCTTTTTCCAGATGGAGCTGGTGAAAATCGTTCTCCGTCACGTCAAGCCTTTCACCCCCAACGAGATCCTGCTCCTCTTCCCACCCTGTCCCCCTCACCACCATTCAGGGCCCCAGACAGTCCTTCCAGGTGAGGCCACACTTCACCTGTGAGTCGGCTGGTGTGGTATACTGCGTCCGGTGCTCCCGCTGTGGTCTTTTATATATTGGTGAGACCCAATGCAGACTGGGAGACCGTTTCGCTGAACACCTATGCTCGGTCCGCCAGAGAAAGCAGGATCTCCCAGTGGCCACACATTTTAATTCCACATCCCATTCCCATTCTGATATGTCTATCCATGGCCTCCTCTACTGTCAAGATGAAGCCAAACTCAGGTTGGAGGAACAACACCTTATATTCCGTCTGGGTAGCCTCCAACCTGATGGCATGAACATTGACTTCTCTAACTTCCGTTAATGCCCCTCCTCCCCTTCTTACCCCATCCCATTTATTTATTTATCTATCTATCTATCTATCTATCTATTTATTTATTTACTTGTTTGTTTTTCTTTCCATTTATCTTTCTATATATCTATGTATCTATTTATTATTTTCCCTCTTTTCTTCTTTTCGCTCTCTCCCTTTTTCTCTCTGTCCCTCTCACAATCACTCCTTGCCTGCTCCCCATCTCTCTCTGGTGCTCCCCTTCCCCTTTCTGTCGCCCTAGGCCCCCCCGTCCCATAATCCTCTCCCTTCTCCAGCTGTGTACCCCTTTTGCCAATCAACTTCATTTCGGATCTCCTCCTCCCCCTCTCAAATCTATTACTATCTTTTCTTTCAGTCAGTTCTGACAAAGGGTCTCAGCCCGAAACGTCGACAGTGCTTCTTCAGATGTTGTCTGGCCTGCTGCGTTCCACCAGCATTTTGTGTGTGTTCCTGTCTCCCCCACTAGCCCGCTTGGGACAAATAAGGTCAGGGATAACTGCCATAAGACACATATTGAAGAAACGTACCCTCCACAACGTAATCTCTTTCCGGTGTCCGGTGTTCATGCAGCTGGACTCGGAGGACGACGTTGAAGGCTGGTTTACCATCCGACACAAGTGGGTAGACCATCAGGTGTACTGGAGCTCTGAGCGCCCACGGTGCCATGCGTGCAGGGATGTGACGCACTTCCGGAGGGACTGTCCTACCACCTGAAACCTTAGGGAGTCCACTTCGGGCAACAGTGACCCAGCTACCTCTGCCCCTGATCCTATTCCTGCGCCTGCCCCTGCTTCTACCCCTGACCCTGTCCCTACCCCTGTACCTATTCCTACGTCTGTTTCATTCCCTGCTCCTGCCCCTGTGGTTCGGGTGGGAGATCTTGAGGCTGTGTGCAGGGAGGTTCCGGCAGCGGACGGGGTGGAGCCTGTGCGGGGCAAGAAAGCGAAGAAGAAATACAAACACTCTAAGAAGTCAGCCCCCGGGAACGCAGAGCTCACGCCCATCTGCCCTGAAGTGGAGCGGGAGGCTCTGGGAAGTGCGCAGGTGGACCGGGTGATGGAACCGGGGAGTGCCCGCCCATCGGTGAATCCTGCACCAGTGTGTTCCCCCAAGAGGACAGGGAATGTAGTTGCGGGGGAGTCCCAGGAAGAGGTGGGAATCCGGGTGTGGGTTGGTTCTAATCCTGAATCCCCAGATGTAGCCACCAGTCCTGCGGTAGGTGGCGTGTTTGTGCAGAAAGCTAGTGTTAGCCCTGTGTACGCAACTGAACAGCCCTAGAGCCCTCCACCCAGGACTTAGTAGTTAGTGCCTCCCTGGAGGCATGTGTATCAAATATACCCTCCCCCCAGGACTTAGTAGTTAGTGCCTCCCTGGAGGCATGTGTATCAAATATACCCTCCCCCCAGGACTTAGTAGTTAGTGCCTCCCTGGAGGCATGTGTATCAAATAATGCAAGCGGAAAGGAGACCAAGCCCTTTCACTCTCAGCATCAGGCTGCCGGTGGATCCCTAGGACCAGAGATGCTGGAGTCCTCCTCGGGGAGGGTGATATACTCCGCATGCCGACCCCATCAACTAATAGCCCGCAGGGAGTCCTTGGGGATTATTCCTCCATTGTTGGAACAGTGGATATGACTGATGTGACGATGGAGCGGGCAGGTATGAGTGGGGTATCCGCTGCGCAGTGTGGATTACAAGTGCAGCCATCTATTAGAATACAGGGGGAGGAAGATGGGGATCTATTTGTAGTGAGGGGTTGGAGGGAGGCTCCTTTGATAGCGAGACAATGGACTTTCTCACTCCTCCTGAGAAATCACCGTTGATACCTGTGGAGGAAATCAGAGAGTTCATTCTCACCTCTGACCGTGCAAAGCATCGGCCGAAATTAGCATCCCTTCGCTGGTCTTAGTATGCCGAGACTGGTTAAGTCCTTGCGAGTCATCTTCAGACGGATGGGGAAGGGGAAAGAGGAATGCAGTGTCGGGGACTGACAGGCAACAGCTGAAATCCCTCCTGGATGACCTGGTTAAGCATATCAGAGTGGGAGGCAGTCTCAATCCTTCGGGAGATGTTGGGTTGGGTGGGTTGGTACCACTCGGGTTATCCCGGAGAGCAAAGAGCTCTCTCGCCTTTTTTCGGGAAATGTGGTTAAGGGCGCCCCCTGGTGTTCTCCCGACATGAAGCTCAACGCAGTTAGTTCAATTGTCAATGGTAACAGGCGTTCTATCCGCAGATTTGGCAATCTCTCAGTCCTCAGGGATGGGAGGAATGCGGTGAGTTTCCTGCAGGAAACCCATACCATCCTGGGGGACGAGTCCGCTTGGCTGCTGGACTGGCAGTGAGAGGTCTATATGAGCCACCTCAGCTCCAGCTCTAGTGGGGTGGCGATCCTGCTGGAAGGTTCCTGGCTCCAACCTTCCAGCCGGAAATCCCAAGAGTCCAAGATGTCGTGCCCGGCCGTCTGCTCCACCTGGCCTTGTGCCTGGATGGTGTACCTCTGCATTTAATCAATGTGTATACTCCAAGGCGCGGGGTGATGCAGACCTGCCTATTCTATCAGCTGTCCACTCTGCTGAGTTCCATCGATCCTGGGAACTGCGTCATCCTCGGGGGAGACTTCAACTGTACCCTCGAGGTGGAGGACCGCTCTGGTCTCCAACGCGACCCAGCATCGGCAAAAAAAAGTTAAAGGAGCTAGTCGGCTTGGTGGACAGCTGCGGAATCTTCACCCCGACTCCAGAGCCTTCCCGAGAGGGAGGTTCCCGGATAGACCGCCTGTTCATCTCTGGGGCGTACATGCGGCCGCTGTCGTGCTCGGATCATCACCTTGTGTGGATGGAATTTACTCCTCTGCACCCTCGGGTGCGATCTGGGTATTGGCACTTTAACAACCAGCTGCTGCAGGACCCCCGATTGCGGGATTCGTTCCGAGCGTTCTGGGTGGGGGGGGGGGAGAGAGAGAGAGAGAGAGTTCTGCTCCCTACGGCTGTAGTGGGAAGTGGGCAAAGCCCAACAGGGAGTACACTAGGGGGTCGACAAAGAGGCTGGGCTCTGAGATTGACCGGCTTGAGAGAGCGTTGCTTCACCTAGAGACCCGTCTTGCTCCGACCGCTGGGGACCAACTTCAATGGCAGGAATAGCAGGAGAAGAAGGACTCACTAAGGAATCTGAAGCTCAAGCAGACCCGAGAATGCTGCAGGATTCAGACCGCGGCTCACCCTTCTTCTGCTGTTGGAGAAGTGGCTGGAAGTTCAAAAGCAGCTAGTGGAGTTACTGGCTGCTGATGGCTCCTCCATCACGGATCCTGACGAAATCAATATAGAAGTCCGCTCATTCTATCGGTCCTTATTCTCACCGGATCCGTCAAATGCGGGGGCGTGCAGTGAGGTCTGGGAAGATTTGCCAAAGGTCAGCCCTGATGACGCAGCGCGTCTGGACGCTCCCCTGACTCGGGAGGAGCTGTCTACTGCCCTTCGGCAACTCCGGAGGGGTAAATCCCCTGGCTTAGATGGTCTGAGTGTGGAGTTCTATCAGGCTTTTTGGGATGTCCTGGGGGATGATTACAGCCTTGTTCTAGAGGAGAGCCTAGCCACCGGGGAAATGCCCCTCTCATGGCGAAGAGCTGTTGTGGTCCTGCTGCCCAAGAAGGGGGACCTCCGCCTGCTGAAGAACTGGCGCCCGGTCTCCCTCTTGTGCGCGGACTACAAGATCTTCGCCCGGGCAATGGCCAACCGTCTTGGTTCAGTAATGAGACAGGTGATTCATCCTGACCAATCTTACACAATCCCGGGCTGCTCCATCCAGGACAATGTCCACCTAGTACGGGACCTGATCCACCTGCACCAGGAGACTGGGTCCCGGGCCGCTCCATCCAGGACAATGTCCACCTAGTACGGGACCTGATCCACCTGCACCAGGAGACTGGGTCCCGGGCCGCTCCATCCAGGACAATATCCACCTAGTACGGGACCTGATCCACCTGCACCAGGAGACCGGGTCCCGGGCCGCTCCATGAGGACAATGTCCACCTAGTACGGGACCTGATCCACCTGCACCAGGAGACTGGGTCCCGGGCCGCTCCATGAGGACAATGTCCACCTAGTACGGGACCTGATCCACCTGCAGCGGGAGACTGGGTCCCGGGCCGCTCCATCCAGGACAATGTCCACCTAGTACGGGACCTGATCCACCTGCAGCGGGAGACTGGGTCCCGGGCCGCTCCATCCAGGACAATGTCCACCTAGTACGGGACCTGATCCACCTGCAGCGGGAGACTGGGTCCCGGGCCGCTCCATCCAGGACAATGTCCACCTAGTACGGGACCTGATCCACCTGCAGCAGGAGACTGGGTCCCGGGCCGCTCCATCCAGGACAATGTCCACCTAGTACGGGACTGATCCACCTGCACCAGGAGACTAGGTCCCGGGCCGCTCCATCCAGGACAATGTCCACCTAGTACGGGACCTAATCCACCTGCACCAGGAGACTGGGTCCCGGGCAGCGTTTCTTTCTCTTGACCGGGAGAAGGCGTTTGACCGGGTAGACAACAGTTTCCTGGTGGACTCTCTGCAGGCCTTTGGGCTCGGACCACACTTTGTGGCCCGAGTTCGGCTCCTATACACTGCCGCAGAGTGCCTAGTTAAGGTCAATGGATCACTGGCAGCGCCCATTCCCTTCAGGAGAGGAGTACGTCAGGGATGCCCCATGTCCAGTCAATTGTATGCGATCTGTGTTGAGCCATTCCTGAGCCTCCTACGGCGAAGGCTGACAGGTCTGGTTCTGCGTGAAATGGACATGGAGGTCGTCCTCTCAGCCTACGCTGATGATGTACTCCTCATGGTGACAGATCCCAGTGACCTACGGAGGATGCGCGAGTGCCAAGAAGTTTTCTCGGCAGCATCCTCCGCCAGGATCAACTGGGCGAAATGTTCCGGACTCTTAGTGGGTCAGTGGCAGGTGGACTCCCTGCCGGGGGAGATGAGAGCTTTTGAGTGGAGCACCAGGCATCTCCTCTATCTGGGAGTCTACCTGAATCCTTCTGGGGAGACCTGGCTTGCAAACTGGCAGGAGCTGGAGACGAAAGTCATGGCCCGGCTGGAGCGCTGGTCAAGCCTTCTCAGGGTGTTTTGCCCAGGCACCGCAATCTGATCCGAGAGCCGAGCCGCACAACTTGAGCCGTCGCTCCTCGACACCCACAATCCCATTCAGGGATGCAAGTAGGAGGTACCTGTATGGGTTGCTGCTCCACACCTTCCACTTCCCAGCCCTTGTCCACCGTCCCGACACGCCATGACGGGCCGACTTTCCACCTGGAGGTGAGGGGAGTCCCGAATGGAAGTCCCTTTACGAGGGAGTTCTTCCCATGAAGAACATGGGCTGGAGGCTGCTGCATGGAACAGTGCCCTGTAATAAGTTATTTAGTTTGTACACGGATCTCCCAGCCGCAAAGAGGAGACCTTGTACCACAGTGCATGGAGCGTGCGAGACTGCAGCCCCTTTTTGCGTATCTGCGTGGGCTGCTTCTCGCCGTCTGGTTACAATTTAGCTCCACCCTATTGATATACGGTCATGCAGTAAGTAGGAGACATGGAGGGATGAGGATGTTCTTGTCAACTTGCTCCTGGGGCTGGCGAGAACAGCCATCCGTGGGTCTAAGAAACGGGTGGCAGAGGGTTCGGCCCGGGCAAACTGTCAGGCAATGTTTAGCGGGTATGTTCGTGCCCCGGTAGGTATTCAGAAGGAGCACGCGCTGTCCACGGGGACCTTAGGGGCGTTCCGGGATCGTGGGCTTCTCGTGGGGGGGGGGAGGCGGGGTGGAGGAGGTGGAGGGTTAGTACTGTCATTGACAGAGATGGAAACATATTAGTTTATTGTGTAATCTCTATTTGTAGAGTATTAATTGTGTTAGCTACTGGTCTGTGTATATTGTAGCACTGAATTTTAGAAAGATATTTTGTGAAATACAGGAGTGAGACACAGAGTGAAACCCCCCCCCCCCACACACACACACACACACACTCTCTCTCGGGGTCAGACACAGAGTGAAACTCCCTCCACACAGTCCTGTGCTCAGACACAGAGTGAAGCTCCCTCGACACCGACCCATCACGCACTCACATGGTCAGACACAGAGTGAACCCCCTCCACAGTGATGCACCATCAATAACTCTCTCTGAGACGTGAAGGCGAGATATCGGCTTTTATTGACTGGAAGAAGGAACAAGCAGTGAGTGACCACCATACGACATCCTGGAGACTGAGAGGCCGGGCTCAGGCCTTGATCGCCTTTATACAGGGGTCTGTGGGAGGAGCCACAGGAGCAGTCAGCAGGGGGCGTGTCCAGACAGGGATATGTAGTTCACCATACACACAGTCCTGGGGTCAGACACAGAGTGAAACCCCCTCCACACAGTCCTGGGGTCAGACACAGAATGAAACTCCCTCCACACCGTCCTGGGGTCAGACACAGAATGAAACTCCCTCCACACCGTCCTGGGGTCAGACACAGAGTGAAACCTCTCCACACAGTCCTGGGGTCAGACACAGAGTGAAACTCCCTCAACGTTATCCCATCACACCCTCTCGGGACAGGGAAATCACAGTTTATTGATTCTGTCTCCCTCGAGCTAAGCTAAGAAGGTTCGGGCTTTGGAAAGAAATGTGGACACACATGCAGCGTGTAAATACAGGTCAGCGGGGAGGCTGCTGAGAGGTTTCTGTGATGTTAATTAGCGCCCAGTCTGTCTATTATTACCTCGGCTTTGAGGACTGATTTACATCTGCTGAGGATTAAACCCCTGTGATGCAGACACGGTGACACACTCTCCCCCAAACCCAGCGCCCAGCACCCCAGCATGGCGGGCTGCAGGACTGAACCCGTTCAATGAACATCCACGGGTTCTGATCGAGCAGCCGCCCCCGAGCTCCCAGAGGCAGAGGGAAGAGATGATAATGAGCCGATGTTGAATATTTTCCATCCCTCAGACGCCAAGGACTGGGTTACCCTGGAAACTGGGTTGCAGAGAGGTTGTAATCAGCCCATGAGAGAGGCCAGAGAGGGGAGAGAGAGGGGCAAAGAGAAAGAAAGAGTGCGAGAGGGGGCAGAGGTGGAGAAATAGTGATAGAGATAGCGAGGAAAGCATATTGAGTTTGCTGAGGGATTGTAATCATTTTGTGTGAGAGGCAGAGAGAGAAAGGGAGTGGGAGGCAGTGTAAGTGGCAGAGAGTGAGAGAAAGAAAAAGACAGAAAGTGTGTGAGATGGGGAGAGCAAACTCCATAGTTATTGACAAGTTGTAATCAGTTTGTGATCGATGGAGTGAGTGTGAGAGAGAGAGAGAGAGAGAGAGGAAGGGGAGGGTGGGAAGGAGAGAGAGAAAGAAGGCGGAGGGAGGAAGAGCAGAAGAGACTCGGAGATCCCAGCTTTGTATTGGATTTCCGTGAGGGTTGTTCTGGAGCACGGTTCTCTGAGACACTATGGGATCTGCCCCTTCCACAGCCCTGCCCAAGGTCATTCACCTGGAGGTGGATGGAAGGATTCGAAAGGTAGGATTATTGTCCAATGGTTTCTCACTTCATCCCTCATTATCAGCACCCAGAAACAGCTCATCCTTTGAAGGAATAGCGTACACCCTTATCCAGAACTGGGTTCACGGGATAGGAATCCAACCGTAACATGGATATGTATGGTGGGACGGTATGGAGGAAAATTCACTCTGTGTCTGACTCCGGGAGTGTGTGATGGGACGGTGTGGAGGGAGATTCACTCTGTGTCTGACTCCGGGAGTGTGTGATGGGATGGCGAGGAGGGAGTTTCACTCTGTGTCTAACCTCGAGAGTGTGTGATCGATTGGTGGGAGGGAGCTTTGCTCTGTTTCTGACCACAGGAGTGTGTGATGGGACGGTATGGAGGGAGCTTCACTCTGTGTCTCACCCTAGAAATCTGTGATGGTGTGGTGGAAGTTCCACTTGGTGTCTGACCTCGGGAGCGTGTGATGGGATATTTGAAACATTGATCTCTAGTGGAGGTCCTAGACACTGAAGAAGATTGGTTATTTCCTTGAACCCCAGGAGGTGGCCACAAGGCCCATCCTGACTGTGACGGTGCACGGAACAGTCCCATTCCCACACGGAATTTACATGTAACCGGTTTTCCTCGCAGTCACAGTCTGAGAGCTGGGTCAGTAACTGAGACAAAGGCACCCCGTCTTGTCAAAATGTTCAGACAGCCCGTCATGTGCGCTGTCGGGGTGTCTGATCCCACTCCACGCCGAGGGTTTCTCCTGACCCCGGGAAACCTCTCCAGCCTGTTCTGTCTCTCCCATCGCCAGCCTGTAGCGAGGCCATTTGGCCCATCCCTCTCTTTCCAGCCTTTGAAATAGCCTTTCCAATCAGACCCCCATCTCCTTCTCCCGATGTTTATTCTCCATTGGGAATCTCCCACCCGATCTGTTTATGTCGCACTTCCCCCTCCTTTCAGACAAAACATTATCTCCCCTTCACCCCTCCACGGAAAATGTTTTACACCCGCATTTACTCCACCATTTTGTTTTGCTCCGATCACATTATCGTCCCCAGGAGTGGATATTTCCCATTGCTAAACCCGGGAATCCAGGAAGGAGGCGCTTCAGCCGGCTCAGAGTCCGTGCTAGCTCTTCGTCGATCCCATCATTCCCACCTTCTGTTCCTGAACCAGTCATCAAATGGAACAACCTTCTTCCACACATCCAACCCCAACGGGCCGGGGGTTTGCTCATCTCTGAAGGTGAATTGTGACATGAATAATTCATGTCCCAGAATTTATTCCGGGCATGTGTGAAATGATCCACTTCGGGAGATCAATATGTGGAACACTGTGTTGACAGGGTTGTTCAGGAGATGTTTGGTGTTTTGACATTCATTAGTCACGGGATTGAGCTCCAGAGCCGCCAGGTGATATTGCAGATCGATAAAACTCTGATTAAAACATACTGGAGTATTGTGTTCACTTCTGGTCGCCTCAATTTAGGAAGGATGTGGAAGCCAAGGGAATCTACCAGGATGCTGTCTGGATTAGACAGCCTGTCTTCTGAGGATAGATTGAGTGAACTAGGGCTTTTCTCTTTGGAGCAAAGGGGAATGAGACTTCACAGAGGGGTACGATATGATAAGTGGTATGTATGGAGTGGACAGCAGCGACTTTGTCTCGAATGTGCCGCCTGGTAGAGGCAGATACGACAGAGGTGGTTAATAGTCAATTAGACAGGTGCAGGAACATGTGGACAATGGAGAGATGTGGGGAGAAGGAGTTGGGTGACATTAGTTTTAATAGTTTGGCACAATATGATGGGTGGAAGAACCTTTTCCAGTGTGGTACTGTTATCCTTGGCTCCAAGGGGATCTTTCCAATCACCTCTGGTCTCCCTGCCAGAGTCAAACACTCTCGTCCTGGGAAACATTCTGGTAAACCACTCCCGTGTCCTCTCACAAGCTCCGGGAATGTATTTCCCTGAACTGCACCAAGGCATTTCAGGCTGGAATAACTAAGCCCCATGTCCTCACGCCTGGGGAGGGGGTGTGGTGGGTTGGGACTTAGAAAAACCTGTGCGCCCCCTCTCCAGCCTGTTCGAAGACAGGAGCAGCGGAGGGAGAGGGAGAGGGAGATCGTTCAGCCGAATGACCCTGACACAGAAGCAGAGGAAACGGCGATTTGGCCCCATGACCCAATGAACACTCGGCAGAGATCTAAAAGCAGTTCCAGGGGTTCTGCCGTATCCATGCACCCACCTCCCCAGGACTGAGCCCTAGAACACGCCCCATGGGTGATGAGGCATACCAGCACAGAGATGACAGTCGTGACTGCCTCTTCCCTCCTCCTCTCCCCCTCTTCCCCTCCCTTCCTCCACCTCTCCCCTGCTCCTCTCCCCTCTTTTCCTACCTCTCCTCCATTCTTCCCCTTTCCCTCCTTTCTTCCTCACCCTCCTCCATTCCTTACTCTCTCCTCTCATTCCCCTCTTCATCCCTCTCTCCTCTTCCTCCCCTCCCCCATCCTCTTCTGTTCCCCCCTTCCCCCCTCCCCCACCCCCTTCCAGGTGATCTTCAGCCGCTTATCCAGTCCGTCCGACGTCCGGGACCTCTTGTGTGCCGCTGCTGGGCTTCTCAGGTCAGTCGGGCCGCTTGGCGCAGCGACTAACTCCCCGCTCCTCAGTCAGAGGGTGGCACGTTCGAATCCGTACGTCTTAGCACCGAGGTCCGAGCTGGGGGAGAAGTAGTGAGGGGGGGAGCGCTACGGGAGGCGGGGTGTGGAGGGAGCACTGTGGGACCGACCGCTAAGAGGGAGTACTGTGGGAGGGAGTTTTATGGAAAGCCGAGGCGGAGTCTGCCTCTGGTTCTCAGATCTTCTCTTCCTATCCAGAGGGGGCGCGCTGTCCTTGTTTGACCACGAGGGGTCGCCGGTGACCATTGATCCTGAGATGCCAGCCAATCCCAAGAGGTAGGATTCGACGGTCAAGGGGATCGGGATGTTTGGGAATATCCTTGAAATGAGGAGATGATTGAGTGAACAATGGACAGGTTTAGTCGAGATTTAATCCCAGAGGCCTGGGTTTGATCCGGCCCCTCACGCAACGTTCCCTCCCTCCTCACTATCAGTAATGGAGTTTGTCAGTGGACTGGCTGGAGATTCATTGTGGGGAGAGTGTCTGTAGGCTGTGGGAGGGCATTCAGTGGGTGAGGGAGGAGTTGGTGATGGGGAGTGGGGAGTGTCTGTGGGAGGAGATTCAGTCGGTGGGGGCAGTGTTCAGCAAAGTGACAGATATTAATTATGAAATATTTGTTTTATAGTTCTCCATATAAGGTTGTTGTTACATCATCAGGGCCCTCAGGTAAACAATTTTTAGATGTTAAATTCTTCCTTGGATCAGGCCCTCACTGGCGTTTTGCACATCACTCTATCCCCGTCGCTTCTCGGGCCGTAGTCCTGGTTCAGACATGTGCACCCATGGACAAGACAGCTCACGAACACCTCTACTTCCTCCTGAGCTTTGAGAAATTCAACATGCCACTGTTGACCTTGACGATTTTTATCAATGCGTAAAGGAAAGCTTCCTGCCCCGGTGCATCAGGGCTCGATACGGCAACTGCTCTGCCCGTGACCGCAAGGAGCTACAGAGAGTTGGACACAGGTGCGCACATCGCAGGCACCAACTTCCCTTCCAAGGACTCTGTGTACACTTCCCTCTGCCTTGGTAAAGCAGCCAGAATAATCCATGACCCATCCATCCCCAGACATTCTGTCTCCTCCCCTCTCCCATCGGGCAGAAGATACAAAAGCCTGAAAGCATGTACCACCGGGCTCAAAGACAACTTCTACCTCACTGTCATAAGATTATTGAACAGTCCCCTAGTGCAATAAGATGGACACTTGACCTCACAATCTACCTTGTACCTTGCCGTCTGCCTGACTGCACTTCCTGGGCAATTGTAACTGTTATTGTTTTACCCTTGCACTATGTCGATGCACTGATGTGAGGAAACGATCTGTGTGGACAGAATGTAACATCACTGTACCTCGGCACTTGTGACAATAACAAGCTGATTTATTGATTTCACTCACAGACAGAGAGGTCCTCCTACAGAAATTCTGCACTGATGTCACCGTCCAGCTCTCCAGGTACTGGATTGAGAACAGCGGAAAGCGGGAACGTGATTACCGGCGCTCTCTGTCCCCTTCATCGCTGACGGTCCCCGTTGCCTCTGGTGGCCAGGCCCACAAGACCACAAGACAGAGAATTCTGCTCCGCTATCCCATCATGGCTGATTTATTTTCCCTCTCAACTCCATGGACATCAGGAGACTGGAGAGACCAGATAGTCTGAGACTGTTTACCCTGGAGCAGTGGAAGCTGAGGGGGTGACCTAGCAGAGGTCTATAGGATTTGTGGGAAACAAGTAGGGGAGACAGTTTTACCTTGTTAATGGATCCCCAAGCATGATAAAATGGACTCCTGACCTCACAATCTACCTCATTGTAGCCCTTGTCTTCCTGCACTGCACTTCCTCCACAACTGTAACACTTTATTCTGCATTTTGTTATTGTTTTTCATTTTTAATGTTTTTTTCATGTATGGGTATCAAAAACAAGGGGGCAGAGGGTGGAGGGGTAAAGTCCATCTGAGGGGTAATTACTTTCACACAGGACATTAAAATTATCCCTACACAGAGAGGGGTTCATTATCTGGAACGGTCTGTCAGAGAACATCTTCTGTTCTGTGTATTCTCCCTGAACCTCCCCTCATCCCTCACCACATCTTCAGGCCGTGTAGGTCTTTGACTCAAAATGACATCTTTCACCGTGCATATCAATGTTTTGTTGTTACATGTGACAAATAAAGCCAATCTTTAATCTTAATCTTTTTGCACTCGCACCCCCCAAATTCTCAGAAAATTCCCTCTATACCCTCTCTCCTCACTGCCTCCCTCCCTCCCCCTCTGCAGGTCCCTGAGGGTGGACGAAATCGAGAGTGAGATTCAGAATAAGCTGGCTGTCTTGGAGAGATGGGTGGAGGGTGAGTGATGTTTGTCCACTCCTGCACCTCCGACCATGGTCTCCATCCCCCTCCTCAGTGACTGGGGGAGGGGGAACGTGGCATTTCCACAGAAATGTCATGCAGCTACCCCCTCCTTCCTCATCCTGCCCCTCCCTACTTATCCTCCTCCCCCTTGTTCTGCCTCACTACCTCGTTCATGTCCCTGTCCTTTGAAAGACGCTTGAGCTCTCTCAACCTTTCCTCATAAGACATGCTCTCTAATCCAGGCAACATCCTGATAAATCTCCTCTGCTTCCTCTCTGAAATTTCCACATTCTTCCTATAAAGAAGTGACCAGAACTGAACTCAGCTCTCCAAGTGGGGTCTAACCAGAGTCTCACAGAGCAGCAACATCACCCTGCAGCTCTTGAACCCAACTCAGTCCCCCACTGATGAAGGCCAACACACCACAAGCCTTCTTAAAAACCACTCCCATGTTCCTATTAAATCTCGCCCCTTTCACCCCAAACATCTGGTCCAGTGGTTCTGAACCCTGGGGTCCATGGAGCCTCGGCTAAGTGTAGGGGTCCATAGCATAAAAAAGGTTGGGAACCACAGCTGTAGTTCTTGGTTCTCTAACCCTGGCGAAGAGATTCATCGTAATTACACACCTCATGATTTTCTACACCTCTATAATTTCACCCTTCTGTCTCCTACGCACAAAGGAATGACTTCCTAATCTGCCCAGCCTGTTCCTATCACTCAAGGCTTTGAGTCCCGGCAATATTCCCATAAACGTCTGCCTTCTTTCTAGCTTAACGGTAGTTTTTCTATAACGGGATGACCAAAATGGTACACAATATTCAAAGCGGAGCCTCAACAACGTTTGGTGCCTCTGTAACATTACGTCCGACTCCAGTACTCAGTGCCCTAACTGATGAAGGCCGGTGTTTAGAAGGACGGTGGGTGAACTCACTGAACCTGCTCAGATCCTGAGGGGACAGGGAAGGGGAGATAGTTTCCCCCGTGGGAATGTCTCTCGATTGAGGGGACAGAGTTATCAGAACTGGGGCGGGGGGAGTCATTTAATACAGTGATGGGTAGGGGCCAGCACATGTCATCAGAAACAGGCATGACAGTGCCTCTGTTTTGTGGAATTTATTGCCACGCTTGGTGGTGAACACCAAGTCATTGGGTATATTTAAACCAGAGTTTGATATCTCAAAGTGGGTCTCAATATCTCTGAAAATCAATGTTCTTTAAACCTGTTATCCTTGCCTTTTATTGTTACAGTCACATACAAGCTTTGTACTCATGAAAGTTGAAGTCCTCCCCCTTACCAAGTACACCTTTCCCAGAAAATAACCTGTCCCAATCTATACATGCCAGATCCTTTCTGATACCATCTCCAATTTAGAATCTCAAACCTACCCTTTTCCATAAAAATCTGGAAACCAATGGCAGTATGATCACTAGTTGCAAACTGGTCCCCTACACAAACTTCTGTCACCTACCCTGTTGCATTCCCTAATCGGAGATCTATTATTGCACTCTCTTTTGTTGGGATTTAAGGCAACGTTCTTGACTAACTCTTTCCCATCCAGCCCTTTTCACAGTATGGGAGCCCCAGTCAGTAGATGGAGAATACAGGTGAGAGGCAATGCCGAGGCAAGGTAATGGGTCCGACACAGATTACAGGGGAGGAGCTGTTTGCTGTCTGAAGCAAATTGTGGTGGATAAATCCACAGAACCTTGTGTTTTTTGCAACAGTCTGCGATCTGACTACAAATTTGCTCTTCTGAATCCCAGGGACTGTTGAGTGGTCGGTGACGGAGGCAGATACACTACTAGTGAAATTAAAGAGACTACTAGATAGGTATATGGAGGAATTTAAGGTGGCGTTATATGGGAGGCAGGGTTTAAGGGTCAGCACAACATTGTGGGCCGAAGGGCCTGTACTGTGCTGTACTATTCTATATTCTATATAATCCCATTAAAGTGGTCATAACTTTCTTATTCCTCAGTTCTACCCATAAAGTCTCCGTGGACGAACATTCCAGTCTGTTCTGACTGATCACTGCCGCGGCATTTTCCCTGACCAGTAATGCCCCCCCCCCACCCCCCCGGTCAGTCTGACTCGTCTAAAACAATGGATCCCCGAAATACTGAGCTGCCAGCCCTGCCTCTCCCCCCACAACCAAATCTCAAAGATGGCTAAAATGTCATAATTCCCCGTGCTGATCCGTGCCTTAAGCTCGGCCGCCTTTCCTACAACACTCCTTGCACTGAAACACGCGCAGCTCAGAGCACCAGTCCCACCAGGCTCAACCTTTTGATTCGTGACTTTGCAACATCTTTCTTCACAACATTTGCGATTAGTAATTTCGTGATTAGGAAGGGTGTTAAAGGTTATGGGGGAAGGCGAGAGAACGGGGTTCAGAGGGATAGTAAATCAGCCGTGACCGAATGGCGGATCGGGTCAGCCCACACGCCGACGCTCCGGTTCGATCGCTCCCCCGTTGCCCTCCCCCGTGGGTGTCCTCAGCACAGGCTGATCCCAGGATCCCACGGACCCGGAAGACGAGGCGGTTAATCGGGAATGGCTTGGATTGTGTTGCAGTGGAGAGCGGGAGGAGAGCCGAGATCGCCAAGTGTCAGGGGGAGATCGAGAGGCTGCGGGAAGAGCTTGCCAAGAGGTAGGAGGTACACAAGAGGCCAGCCTCCGTCCGATCCATGTCCTCAGGGTGAATTCTTCCCTCTCTTTGGGACAGATCAGCATTTATCGGCTCCCTGTCGCCTCCCTCAAAGGTGGGGCTGAGTCGCCCCTTCGAACCTCCGCAGACCACGGTACTGTGGGGAGAGAGGGAGTCCCAGGGTTCAGACCCGGCGACGGTGAAGGAATGGCACACAGATTTCCGAGTGGGAGTAGAGGAGGGGGCAAACTGTCCCCACAGACATAAAGCTGCCCTCATCCTTCTGGGTAGTAAGAGGTGCGGACGTAGATACTGTCCGAGTCGCCCGGGCGACTAACAGCAGAGTGTTCTGTAGACGCTGCACACTGCAGCCGTGGTGGGCCAGTGGCCGAGGGTGAGGGGGAGGCCAGTACCCTCCTTGTCTATGTAAACTCTCCTACCCCTCCACCCCTCCCCATCTCTATACCCCTTCCAGCCCCCACACACGTCCCGGTCTTTGTAACCCCTCCAGCTCCTATACCCCTCTCTGTTTCTGTGAACTGCTCTTCCTGCCAGCCCGCCCCTCACTGAGTGGGGATCGCAACACTGTGGAGGGGCTGTGAGGAGGGAGCGTGGGCTGTGGGAGGGGTGGTTAGGAGAGTGAAACGCGCTGCAGGAGGGGCACTGAGGGGGAAAGCTCACACTTTCTCCAGACGAGACGTTAATCCAAGGCCCGGTCTGTGCGTGTTAAAGTCCCACAGCCGCACATGGGGAGTCTGGGATGGGTGGGGGAGTGTTTCTCTCTGGGGTCCCAGAATGCTGTTTATGAGATCTTACTGAGCGGTGTTTCTGACTGCATAGACATAGGTATGTGTTTCTGTGAAGAGGCGCCAGGCCAGGGGTGGGGTGTGTGGTTTGGTGGGGCGGAGGTTTAAGACACGCATGTGGCTCTGACGTGGAGATGTTGCCCTCATACACTGACCTCCTGTTCCTCCTTGTGCCTCTCCCTGCCAGTACACCCTCTCTCCAGAGACCATCGAGGCACTGAAGAAGCCAACCTTCGACATCTGGCAGTGGGCCCCCAACGAGGTAGGCATCGGTAATTTCAGAGGCGGAGCTTCTGAGAACAGCAAGAGTCCATCACCGGGCCATGAGGTGCAGTTCCTCATCGAGTCCCACTCCATGGGGGATTGCCTGTTTGAACACAATGTTATTGTACTTGGCCAACTCTGCTTGGAATTTTTATTGGCTTGTTATTGTCACGTGCACTGAGATACAGTGAAAAGCTTGCGTTGCATACGGTTCATACAGATCAGATCACTACACAGTGCATTGAGCCGGATCGAGGCAAAACAATAGCAACGCAGAATAAAGTGCAGAAGCTACCAAAAGAGTGCAGTGCAGGAATATGATAAAGTGCAAGATCATAACGAGGGAGATTGTGAGCTCAAAAGTCCATCTTATCACATAAATCTCCATTCTAGAGTCTGAAAATCATAAGATAGAAATTGTCCTTGAGCTTGGTGGTGTATGCTTTCAGGGTTTTGTACCTTCTGTCCGATGAAAGGGGAAATGTCCAGGATGGGTGTGGTCTTTCATTCTGCTGTCACCTCTCCCTGTCCCAATCTATGAAATGTACACAACCTGTCACCTCTCTTCCCCAGTCTCTCAAATGTACACAACCTGTCACCTCTCTTCCCCAGTCTCTCAAATGTACACAACCTGTCACCTCTCTTCCCCAGTCTCTCAAATGTACACAACCAGTCACCTCTCTTCCCCAGTCTCTCAAATGTACACAACCTGTCACCTCTCTTCCCCAGTCCCTCAAATGTACACAACCTGTCACCTCTCTTCCCCAGTCCCTCAAATGTACACAACCTGTCACCTCTCTTCCCCAGTCTCTCAAATGTACACAACCTGTCACCTCTCTTCCCCAGTCTCTCAAATGTACACAACCTGTCACCTCTCTTCCCCAGTCTCTCAAATGTACACAACCTGTCGCCTCTCTTCCCGTCTCTCAAATGCACACAATCTGTCACCTCTCTTCCCCAGTCTCTCAAATGTACACAACCAGTCACCCCTCTCTGCCCCAGTCTCTCAATTGTACACAACCTGTTACCCCTCCCTGCCCCAGTCTCTCAAATGTACACAACCTGTCACCTCTCTTCCCCAGTCTCTCAAATGTACACAACCTGTCACCTCTCCCTGCCCCAGTCTCTCAAATGTACACAACCTGTCACCTCTCTTCCCCAGTCTCTCAGCACAACCCATGACATCTCTCCCCCCCCCCTCAGTCCGTCAAATGCACACAACCTGCCATCTCCCTTTTTCCCCAGTCTCTCAAATGCACAAAACCTCTCTCCCCAGTCACTCAATCCTGTCTTTCTCTCACCCATCTCCCCAATCACTCGTTTTCATCAGTTTCTCTCTACCTCCTTCTCTTTCTCTTTTTTAATTCTGTTGTGCTCTCTATCTCCCTACCCCTCCCCAATTCCCTCACTCACTGCAGCTCTCTCTCCCTTCCCTCCCACCCTCTCTCCATCTATTGCTTCAGTCACTTGCTCACTTTCTCCCAAATATTCATCACTCTCTCTTCATTTCCTGTCTCTCTCTTTCTTGTCAATTCAGTTTCTTAAATCTCTTTCCATTCTCTCATTCCCTGCATCTCATTCTCTACAATTTCTCAACTTTGCTACATCCTCTCTCTCTCTCTCTCTCTCTCTCTCTCTCTCTCTCTCACTGCCTCTCGTTTGCATCCTCAGATCTGCTCTCACACCATTCCTCCCCACCCCCTTTCAAGCAGAGAGTCCCAGACCACAACAGCTTCCCCCAGGAAATGTCAGCTCCAGCCCCGGTGGGTTATGTTGGGGAGGAGGAGGACTGGGGAGAAGAGGGAAGATTGGAGGTGGGATGGGGGTCTGGATCTGGATGTGTTTCTGCTCTCCCCACAGATGCTGAGTTGTATCGAGTACATGTTCCACAGTCTGGGCCTGGTCAACCAGTTTAACATCAATGCCATCACTCTGAAGCGATGGCTGGTAGGTATCCTCTCCTCATCCACCCCTCCCAGGAACCATTCAGCCATAATCCCCATCCCAAACCCTTCCTGTCTACCTGGCTAATGCCCCTCCCTGTCTGCTACACCTCCCTCATCTCACTCCTCATCTTTCTCCTGATTCATCTCTCTCCCTCTCTCCTTTTCCCATCCATCTCTCTGTGAAAGAGTTAGGGGAGTGGGGCAGGGTTCTCGATTATTATATATCTATTCTCTGATCTCTCAATTTTTCCATCTCATGCCTCTCCCTCTATTTTTCTCTCTTTCTTCTTCCCCACCTCTTCATCTGCATCCTTCCCCTTACCCTTCCACACCTACTGAGATGGGATGGCGATGCGTGCCGGAGGGGGTCACAGAGATGGGAAGGGGTGCAGAGGCCAGCGGGGCTGACAGAGATGGAGGGACTAATGGGGTTGAAGGGGGTTACAGGGATGGGAGATGGGGAGGGGTTAATTGGTTCTGTTCGATGAGGTTGAACCCAGTGACGGAACAGAGGGATCCTCCCCTGATCCCACCACAAACCGCTCCCATCCCGATCCCACTGGGGGCTCGTTGATGTTGGACAGAGGGAGGGTAGTTAGGGGCTGAGGAGGGGAGGATACACAGCCCTGATGGAGGGACCGGACAAGCATGAGGCCGGAGAACCAGCAGGAACCTGATGGACCGAAGGATCTGTAACTGTCTGCACCCTCTCTCTGTGCCAGAGCTGAGCGTCCAGGAGAACTACAGGGAGAATCCGTTCCACAACTTCCGCCACTCCTTCTGCGTCACCCAGATGATGCATGGCATGATCCAACTGTGTGAGCTGCAGGTGGGTGTATGGGAGCACGTTCTGACCATCCTGTCTGTACTAGCCCTCTGTAACGATCACTTCGGTCAAGTTCACTCCTGCGAAGTAGCACTCCCTCCCCACCACACCCTCCTCATTGCCCCTTCCTCCTCACCACCCCTCCACCACACTCCCTCCTCACTGTCCCTCCCACAGCACTCCCTCCTCACACTCCCCCCTGATTTGGAGCTGTTGGAGAGATGTTGGGGGCAGAGAGCTCCAGTTGGGTGACGTGTTCTGGTGGGAAAGGGGGAGGTGTCAGCCCAGACGTACACTGACCCCGTCCTCCCTCGTCATCTCAGGCCCGGCTGAAACCCATCGAGATCTTGATCCTGATGACCTGCGCTGTCTGCCACGACCTGGATCACCCCGGGCTCAACAACACGTGAGTCTGAGTGCCCGGCCCCAGGGTCACTCCGAGCTGGTATTCCCACTCCAACGCCGGCCTTGATCCCGACTCCCCCGTCTCCCAACAACAGCTCCAGTGAGCACACCAAATGCTCCTCAAACATCAACCTTTTCATTCTCAGAATCATTCTCATAAACCTCCTCTGGAACCTCTCCAGTGGCGGCTTATCCTTCCGTAGCTAAAGGGCCCAAAACTGCTCACAGCGCTCCAAGTGCAGTCTGGCCAATGTTTTATAAAACCTCAGCATTCCCTCATTGCTTTTATAGTCTAGTTCGCTGAAAATGAATGCTAATATTCCGATTGCCTTCCTTACTTCCGACTCAACCTGCAAGTTGACCTTCACAGAACCCTCACAAGGATTCCAAAGTCCCTTTGCACCTCCAGTTGCTGAATTCGCTCCCAATTTCGAAATTCGTCTGTGCCCTTATTTCTTCTACCAGAATATACGGCTGTGCACAATGCTACACTCTTCCATCTGGTATTTCTTTGCCCATTCTCCTAATCTGTCTAAGTCCTTCTGCAGTCACCCTGCTTCCTCAACAGTACGTGCTCCTCCACCTATCTTCGTACAGTCTGCAAACGTGGCCACAAAGCCAACAATCCCATCATCCCGATAATTGACACTTAACGTGATGCCGAGCTCGCTGCGGAGGAGAGATGCCGCTGATGACTGTCCCCACTCTCAGTCTAAGGGTTGGACTCTTGCCCCCCCACCCCACACCACCCCCAAATAGATACCAGGTCAATGCTCAGACTGATCTCGCACATCGCTACGGAAACCGCTCCCCCCTGGAACAGCACCACTGCACCGTGGCCTTCCAGATACTCTCAGAGCCCAACTGTGACATCTTCGCTGGCACAGAGTCGGGAGTCTCGGAGGAGATCCGGAAGGTGAGACATTCTGCAGGGGTTGGCGGGGTAGGGGAGGAGAGGTGGCGACACCGACAAAGGGAAATGCGGGAGGGGGCCGCAGGAAATGGGAAAAAGGTCACTTCAAAGATTACGGGGTGGGAAGCTCTCGGGAGGGGGATGGGAGGGGGTAAGGACGATCCAGATTTCCACAGACATCGCAGGATATTTCAGGGAGTGGCTGATCCTCCAAAGATACTGAAATAGTCCAAACCCTGAAAACCAACAGGCCGTAGACAAGGAAGAACCAGACAAGGCTTGCTACAAAAATTGGTCTGACAAGGTAGCAATGGCACAGGAGATGGGACATTATGTTACAGCTGTAGAAGTCATTGGGGAGACCACACTTGGAGGTTTGAGTGCATTTCTGGTCGTCCAGCTATAGGAAGGATATCATGAAGCTGGAGAAGATGGAGGAAAGTTCTGCTCGAGAACATCTTCCCAACAACACGGTGACCAACACTGTACCCAACACTCTAAAGGTGGCCTCACCAAACTCAGAATCAGGGTTATTGTCACTGAAATGTCATGAAATTTACTTTCTGTACACACAACACAGAAAATGACTATAAATAACAAATAAAGACTGCAAATGAGGTCGTGTTTATAGACTGATGGCAGAGGGGATGAAGATGTTTCTGAATTGAAAAGTATGGGACTTCAGGTCCCTGTACTTGCTCTCTGATAGCAGAAATGGGAAGATGGCATGTCCTGGCTGGCGAGGGTCCTCAATGATGGATGTGTCTTCTTGAGGCATTGCATTATGAATGTGTCCCTGATGGTGGGGAGGGTTGTGTCTGTGATGGTGGGGAGGGTTGTGTCCGTGACGATGGTGGTGGGGGGTTGTGTCAGTGATGGTGGGGGAGGGTTGTTTCCATTACGGTGGGGAGGGTTGTGTCAGTGACGTTGGAGGGGGGGGGGTTGTGTCCGTGACGGTGGGGGGTGGTTGTGTCCATGATGGATTCGGCTGTGTCTACGACCCTCTGCAGCCTCTTGTGATCCATGTGTTGGAGCCTCCACACCGGGTGGCAATGCAACCAGTCCGAATGCTCTGTTACAGGGAGAGCTGGTGGGTGGGGGGGTGGGGGGTGAGCCCCGTGTTTGTATACGAGAGGGGCTCTGACCTTCTCCCTTGCCCCCAGGGGATGATGGAGCTGATCTTGGCCACAGACATGGCGAGGCACGGGGACATCATGGATGCGTTTGCACAATGCCTCGACGTGTTCGACGACCAGAACCAGGAACACGTCCGACTGGTCAGTACCGAGACCCCAGGGCACTCTGGACAGCTGAAGGCAGAGAGGAGGGGGGCACAAAGACAGCGAGGGGTGTAGGGGTCAGAGGGGCTCATAAAGATGGGATGGGTAGAGGAACTGGAGGGTGGAAGGAGTGGCAGAGATGGAAAGGTGTGTCAGGGTTAGAGGGCTCACAGAGACCAGGAGTGTGTTTGAACTGGAAGGAATCACAGAGACAGGGAGGGGTGTAAGGGAGGAAGTGGGCCACAGAGACGGGGAGGGGTGTAAGGGAGGGAGTGGGCCACAGGGACGGGGAGGGGTGTAGAATCCAGCGACAGGGAAGGGGGTGACATGGAGACAGGGAATGTAGGGGTCATAGGCAGTGATGGAGATGGGGATACACACTCAATGTTCTTGTTAATTGGAATAGGTTCATTATTGTCACATACAGAGATACAGTGAAACGCACACTGTTCATACAGATCAGATCATTACACAGTGCATTCAGCTGGAATAAGGTCAGACAATAACCGAACGCAGAATAGAGTGTCACAGCTACAAGGAGAGTGCCGTGCAGGTAGACAATAAGGTGCACGGCCTTGACCTGGATTGTGAGGTCGAGTCCATTCATCGTACAAGAGGTCTACTCAAGAGTCTGATATCTGAAGGGTGGAATCTGTTTGAGCCTGGTGGGACGTGTCTCTCGAGGAAGCTTTACCTTCCCCAGCGGTGTGGCGGGAAGGTTTGACGATGAGGGACTGTCTGGGGCCAGACATCACTGTGTTAACAAGTTGGGCAGAGGGGTGGGAATGGGCTACCCGCGACTTGTCGACTTCCTCCTTCTCCGCAGCTCACTAACACCCTCGTCCTCCCTGTCGACAGCTGGAACAAGTACTGATCAAATGCTGCGACACCTCCAACGAGGTGCGGCCCACCCAGGTCTCTGAGCCCTGGCTCGACTGTTTGTTACAGGAGTACTTCATGCAGGTGGGTGGTGGCGGGAAAGAGTGAGGCAGGAACACCTCGCTGTGAGGAGGGAGTGTCGCACTCAGTAAGGGGCAGTGGGGAGGAGAGTGTCGTGGGAGGGCAGAGGGATGGGAGAGTTGTGGTCAAGAGGAAGCTTCAGAATAGTGGTGGTGAGGAGGGAGCGTTATGGGAGGGGAATGAGGAGGGAGCGTTGTAGGGGAATGAAGAGGGAGCGCTGTGGGAGGGGAATGAGGGAGCACTGTGGGAGGGGAATGAGGAGGGAGTGTTATGGAAGGGGAATGAAGGAGCACTGTGGGAGGGGAATGAGGAGGGAGTACTGTGGGAGGTGTGGTGAGGAGGGAGCGCTGTGGGAGGAGTGGTGAGGGGGGAGCGCTGTGGGAGGAGTGGTCAGGAGGGAGCGCTGTGGGAGGAGTGGTCAGGAGGGAGCGCTGTGGGTGTAGTGGTCAGGAGGGAGTGCTGTGGGTGTAGTGGTCAGGAGGGAGTGCTGTGGGAGGAGTGGTCAGGAGGGAGTGCTGTGGGAGGAGTGGTCAGGAGGGAGTGCTGTGGGAGGAGTGGTCAGGAGGGAGCGCTGTGGGAGGAGTGGTGAGGAGGGAGCGCTGTGGGAGGAGTGGTGAGGAGGGAGCGCTGTGGGAGGAGTGGTGAGGAGGGAAGGGATGCCTCGCTGTCAGGGGAGGTTCGGTCTCTATCACGGCTGGTGCAGTTGGACCTGTTCCAGGGAGACCGGGAGAAGTCGGAGGGTTTACCAGTGTCGCCCTTCATGGACCGGGACCGGGTGTGGAAATATCACACACAGAGAGCATTCATCACTTCCACCCTCATGCCCATGTTCGGGTCCTTGACCAAGGTAACGGGGGTGAGAGTGGGGGGGTGGAGAATTCACTAGGGGAGGGAACAAGTAATTGTGCTCATACTGAGTGGGGAGGGGGAAGGGAGCAGGTCTTCACCCTCTCTGCATCCCATCCCCTGCCACTCCTACCCTTCCCTCTTGAGGCTCACTCTCTTGACAATGTACTCAGTGGAAGGGACGGTTCTGCCATGGTGGAGTGGAGCTGGCTGAGGTTACAGCCCTCTGCTGCCTCTTGTGATCCACCATAACAGGTAGTGATGCAGCCAGTCAGAATGTTCTCCACCATACATCTATTAAAAAAACTGTTGAGTCTTTGGTGAGATACCAAATCTCTTCAAAATACAAACAGTGGTATTGTCTTCAAGATAAGAATATAGACCCCTCTGCCCCAACACCCCTCTGTGTCTCTGTGACATCCCTCTAGTCCCTACACCCCTCCCCATCTCCATGATCCCCTCTGGCCACTACGTCCCTCCCCGTTTCCATGATCTGACACGCCCCCTACACCCCTCCCTATCTCCATGAACTCCCTCTCGCCCCTACACCCCTCCCTATCTCCATGATCCCCCTCTGGCCCCTACACCCCTCCCTGTCTCCATGATCCCACCTGGCCCCTACACCCCTCCCTGTCTCCATGAACTCCCTCTTGCTCCTACACCCCTCCTATCTCCATGAACTCCCTCTTGCCCCTACACCCCTCCCCCTCTCCGAAACCCCGAGCTCGAATTCCTGGGAGTATTATCAGGAGATACATTGTGATTGTGATAGGATGACCGGGAATGCCAACAGAGGGGAACGTGAGTCCGAATCTGCTCCCAGGATGTGACGGGACGTTGTCTCCTCTCTTCCAGCTCTTCCCCCAGCTGGAGGAGGTGATGCTGCAACCCAGCAGGCTGGCGAGGGATCGTTACCAGCAGCTCGGAGTGGGGGAGATGGCGAGACTGGAGGTGCCCTCGGAGCCCACCGTGGCATCAGTCTCCATCTGACGGGACAGTGGCATTTTCCTCTCTTGGGGGTGGGGGTGGGTTGGAGGTTTGGGTAAGGGGGATGGGATAGAGATGGGCAGAGCACACTCTCTCTCTCTCACAAACACTCTCACTCCCACTCACACTCACACCCCCAGTCACTCACACTCCCAGGGCACAGCGTTGTACAGACTAACTCTTTCCAGATCCTTTTGAACATCAACACTAACCAATCTCCCACAGTTTAACAAATACTTTGCTCTCTGTTCTGTGCTTTAGTGGATGTCTCCAAACATCTCCACATTATAATCTCTCATCTGTGTTCTCACCCACTCTCAGCACGCCCTCTCCTCTCGAAGCTCTGAATATCCTCCCTCCCCCAGTGGCACAAGGCTTTACAGTACCAGCGACCTGGGTTCAATTCCCAGAGCTGTCTCTGAGGAGTTTGCATGTTCTCCCCATGAACGTGTGGGTTTCCTCCCACAGGCCAAAGCCCTAGCAGGTAGGTGAATTGCTAGTTGTAAGTTTTCCTGTGATCAGTCGAGGGTTAAATCGGGGGTGCTGGGTGGTGTGGCTTTAAGGGGCAGAAGGGCCTATTCCACTCTGTGCCTCAATAAGTCAATAAAAACTCCCCATCTCAGCCAGTCTAATCAGGTCAGTGACCTGTCAGCAGTCCTTATCATGAATTACCATAAAAACTTGCCCCAGATACTGAAAATATTGTGTGAACACACATAAACCAGTATAATAAATATCAGTGACAAGCGTATTGTTAATCAGCCTCAGATACGGGACATGTTGCAAACCAGTCCCTCTGAAAACTGCAAACACTGAACCAGCCCCTCTGAATACCGTAAATATTGTGAACCAAAGTCCGAAGTTGCAGGTGAATTTATTAATGTGCTGTATGTTACCACAGAGCACCTTGAGATCCATTTCTTTGCAGACATTTATGGAAAAAGAGAAATACCATAGAGTTTAGGAAATGCTGTGTGTGGAGACTGCAAACAACCAAAGTGCAAAAGAAGACACACTGTACAATTAAAAAAATAATCCTGACTAAAGGAGTTGTAAAGAGTCATTGAAAGTGAGTCTGTAGCTCACAGAATCAGCTCAGTGTGGAGGAGAGTGAAGTTGTCCACGCTGATTCAGGAGTTGATGGTTGCAGGGGATTAACTGTCCCTGAACTTGGTGTTGTGGGATCTAACCAGTCTCACTGTCAAAATATTATGGACCTTCTGCACCAGCTACTGTGAAGATTGTGAACACAACACAATAAATATTGAGCACATGCGATATGAAATGTAAATATTGGAAGAGAAATGCCCTGGACCGTAAATATTGTGAGCAAGCTGCGGTGATAAAGGGTTTATGCAACTCAATGCATAAAAGCATGGTCAAGAGGTTCAGATGTCACCCAGAACAAATCTCAAAATGGGAAAGAAATGTGATCTAAGTGATTTTGACAGATTGTTGGTGCCAGAAGGGGTGGTTTGAGTATCTCAGAAGCTGCTCATCTCCTCAGATTTACATGCACAACAGTCTCTGGAGTTTACAGAGAATGGAGTGAAAAGCAAAACAGAAAAATATCATCCAGCAAGTGGCATTTCTGTGGGTGAAATGAGAGAGGTCACAGGAGAATGGCCAGGCTGCTTCAAGCTGACGTGAAGGTGACAGTCACTCAGATAAACGTGTGTTGTAACAGTGTGTGCAGAAGAGCATCCCTGAACACACAGCACCAGCAGACCACGAAAGGACACCCAGTCACCACTTTATTATGCAAAGGAGGAACGGAATAAAGTGGTCTCTGAGTATTTATACCAGAATTATGGTACTGGTGTCATACTAAATATCATAATGGTGAGCCAGCTTACCGAATACCATAAATATTGCGACCTCACTGCATGAAGTACCATAAAGACTGGGAAGTAACCTCACAAAATACTGTAAATGCTCTAAACAAACAGTAATACACCACGAATATTGCAACGAGCCACACCGTGTCCTCTCACACTGAATTCTGCAAATATTGTGGACACAGAGCACTGTTGGTTGTAAATATCATAATTGAAGAGCAGGAAATAGCGGAAACACTGATGATGTCACACCAAACGCTATAAATATAATGAACCGGGTACCATAAACATTGTGAAAATAGTGCCGTTCACAAGTTAGAGTGGCTACCGTAAATATCAGGGACACGGGGCAACAAAAGCCGTAAATATTGACCGGGTCAATCGCAGTGCTACTGTCACGTGAGCGCCAATACCGTAAACATTATAAACAGCCCGCGCTAAAGATGATCACTATTGGGACAGTGAAATTGTACCGTGGTTAGACCGGAAAGAGTACAGGGAAGATTATCGAGACATTGCCGGGACTGGAACGGCTGAGTTACAGGGGGAGGTTGGACAGGCTGGGTTTTCATTCCTTGGAACGGAGGAGATGGAGGGCGAATTTATAGAAGTGATGATAGGCATCGATAAGGCGGGCGGTAACTGGGTAGGACGATTGAAAGCTAAAGGGCACGGGTTTAGAGTAAGAGAGGAAACATTTAAAGGGGATCCGAGGGACAAATTCTTCACACAGATGACGGTGAGTAACTGGAACGAGCTGCCAGAGGAAGTGGTTGAGGCAGGAACATTAGTATCATTTTCGAAGCGCTTGGATCGATATGTAGAGGTGCAGGGGTTGAGGAATATGCGCCGAATGGAGGAAACCGTGATTAGCTGGTGGCACTGTGGTCGGCATGTATTGGTGGGACCGAAGGTCCTGTAGCCGGGCTGTATCGCTGTGACTCCTCGCTGACCCTGTTCAATCCTATCTCTCTTTTAACACCGCTATACAACCCCACCTTTCGTTTCAGATTCCTGCTTTTTAACCCCCACTGATGTCTGGCTGGTGGCTCAGTAGTTCACTGTTGTTCAGCAAAGGAACAGTCCCTTCGGCCCATCATGTTAGTGCCGACCATGACACCAATCGACCAATTCCCGTGCATGGTGCGTATCGCTGCACTCCCTGTCTGTTCACACGTCTCCCTGAAGGTTTCTTCACTGTTGCCATCATATCTGCCCCGTCACAACCCCTGGCAGCTTTTTCCAGACACCAACCCTTCGTGTGAAAAAAAGGCTTGCCTGAGTATCTCCTTCAAAGTAAGAAATAAAGCAGATGAGCTTGAGGCTCAGGTGGAAATTGGCAAGTATGATGGCTGCAAGAGGACCAGGGCTGGGAAATGAATATTCAAGGGTATACGTCCTATCGAAAGGACTGACAGGTGGGCAGACGGGGTGAGGCGGCTCTGCTGCTGAGGAATGAAATTCAGTCCCTTGCGAGGGGTGATATAGAAACAGGAGATGTAGAATCAGTTTGGATTGAGCTGAGAAATTGTAAGGGCAAAATGACCTTATTGGGAGTTATCAACAGGCCTCCAAATAGTAGCCTGGACATAGGGTGCAAGTTGAATCAAGAGCTAAAATTAGCATGTCGCAAAGGTAATGCTACGGTTGTAATGGGGGATTTCAACATTCAGGTAGACTGGGAAAATCAGATTGGTACTGGACCCCAAGAAAGGGAGCTTGTGGAGGAAAAAATTAGTTAAGACCAAAGTTGGGCCCTTGAAGGCAGAACGGGTGAATTTATTATGGGGAACAAGGAAATGGCAGACAAGTTGAACAGGTACTTTGGATCTGTCTTCACTAGGGAAGACACAGACAATCTCCCAGATGTAATAGTGGCCAGAGGACCGAGGGCAATGGAGGAACTGAAGGAAATTCACATTAGGCAGAAAATGGTGTTGTGTAGACAGAATGGGACTGAAGGCTGATAAATCCCCAGGGCCGGATGGTCTGCATCCCAGGGTACTTAAGGAGGTGGCTCTAGAAATCGTGGATACACTGGTAATCATTTTCCAATGTACTATAGATTCAGGATCAGTTCCTGAGGATTAGAGGATAGCTAATCTTATCCCATTTTTTAAGAAAGGAGGGGGAGAGAAAACAGGGAATTATGGATCAGTTAGCCTGACATCAGTGGTGGGGAAGATGCTGGAGTCAATTATAAAAGATGAAATAGCGGCACATTTGGATAGCAGTAACAGGATTGGTCTGAGTCAGCATGGATTTACAAAGGGGAAACCATGCTTGACTAATCTTCTAGAATTTTTTGAGGATGGAACTATGAAAATGGACAAGGGAGAGCCAATGGATGTAGAATACCTGGACTTTCAGAAAGCCTTTGATAAGGTCCCACATAGGAGATTATTGGGCAAAATTAGAGCACATGGTATTGGGGGTAGGGTACTAACATGAATAGAAAATTGGTTGACAGGAAACAATGAGTAGGGATTAACGGGTCTTATTCAGAATGGCAGGCAGTGACTAGTGGGGTACCACAAGGCTCGGTGCTGGGACTGCAGCTATTTACAATATACATTAATGATTTAGATGAAGGGATTAAAAGTAACATAAGCAAATTTGCAGATGACACAAAACTGGGTGGCAGTGTAAAATATGAGGAGGATGTTAGGAGAATGCAGGGTGACTTGGACAGGTTGGGTGAATGGGCAGATGTATGGCAGATGCAGTTTAATGTGGATAACTGTGAGGTTATCCACTTTGGCAACGAACAGGAAGGCAGATTACTATCTGAATGGTGTCAAGTTAGGAAAAGGGGAAGTACAACGAGATCTACGTGTCCTTGTTCACCAGTCACTGAAAGGAAGCATGCAGGTATAGCAGGGAGTGAGAAAAGCTAATGGCATGTTGGCCTTCATAACAAAGGGAGTTGAGTGTAGGAGCAAAGAGGTCCTCCTGCAGTTACACGGGGCCCTGATGAGACCACACCTGGAGTATTGTATTCAGTTTTGGTACTGATTGTGGATGATCAGCCATGATCACATTGAATCGCGGTGCTGGTTCGAAGGGCCGAAAGGCCTACTCCTGCACCTATTGTCTATTGTCCTCTTTCACTTTAAAACTATACCTTCTCGTATTTGACTTCTCTACCCTGTAGGAAGACACTGTCTGCCTACTGCCTTCTGTGCCGTTAAAAGTATCATGAAAAGTTTCATTAAAACCTCCCCTCAGCCTCCGCTACTCCAGAGAAAACAACCTCATCCCCTCCAGTCCAGGCAGCATCCTGATGAACATCTTCTGCACCCTCTTCAAATCCTTCCGATACTGGGCGAGCAGGAATGAACACAATACTCCAAGTGCGGCTTGACCAGTTTTAAACAGCTGCGACATAACTCCCCGATGTTGTTCCTTTTCGTGCCTAGCGGCGCATCGGGCAGCATTTCCCCCCGTTTCTGTAGCGTTTGACTGGTGTTTCAACCCAGCCTAGTACGGATAGAAAGCTACAAAGTGCCGGCCGGATTGGAACTCGGGACCATCCGCATCTGATGCCACCACAACACCGGCCGGTTTGTCGTCCACAATATTAACGGCATTGGGTACCGTAAATGTTGTGGAATACAGTTCCGGTATCGTAAATTGTCGGCCGGTCGGGCACAGAAATATCATGAAATACCATCACAGTGATGAATCCTGTCAATATAGTGGAACTCACCATAATGAGTATCGCAAGTATTGTGGATTAGAGCGCTCTGTACCATAAGTATTCTGAACACACGGCAATGAGTAAATATTGTGGACACACAACACTTAGTACTGTAAATATTGTCAACACTCTGCATTGAGTACCGTAAATATTGTGGATGCAGCTCTGAGTGACGGAAGTATTTGGAACACTCAGCACTGAGTACCATAAATATTAGAAACATACAACGTCAAGATGTAATTATTCTTTTTAGCTCTCTCAAGGGGCTGCTCCTCAGGTCCTGGCTGCACACCGGCCCCAGGCTCCTCATCTCCGGTCACCCGGGGTCACCAGGTGCGGATAACGGCCCAAGTGCGGAGTGAGAGACACTGAAGCAGGTCGATAGTTCACAGACTTCAATGCGAACAGTGTTAAAGGAAAAAGAAAAC